>NW_027512760.1:0-300000 GCF_048772815.1 Callospermophilus lateralis | reverse complement strand
TGTACTTAAAATATTATAGCAATACCTTTAAAACTGTTTCTTTATCTTAAAATACATAATTGAAACTTTATTACTTAAAGATTATTTTTTTAAACCTGAACTCAATAAATCACATCTCACCAGGTGCAAAACTCAAAAATGAAGGCAGAGAATTTCTATATTAAGAACAAGATTAATTTTTTAAAAAAAATAGATGGCTATTATAAAATCTGAAAGATAATGTTGAAAAGATCCTTCAGAATGAAAACAGAAGATTAGACAAGGAGATTAAATTTTCCTAACATGATTCTAAAATGAGAGAAATGAGATATGGAAAAGGGGAGACAGAACATGAAAAAATAAAATTCCCTACTGCTGAGTGGGAATGTGAATCTTCAAAGAGTTTTAAGTCTTTCCACAAAGTAAAAACTGATCATGAATAAAGGTGCCAAAACCACAGTTGTCCCTGTGTTACCACCAGTCTCCCTGTCTAAAGACACAGGAGAAGTTGTTTCATGTTTTTTGAGATAAGGTTTAAAACTAAACATACAAGCCAGTCAACCTTTCTTTAAACTATGAGCTAAACATAAAGACCATGGTGTCAACACAGACTTTATATCCTGTGATATTACTGTGTCTGTGTTTCAAACAATTTCATCTGTTGCTTTATGAATTTTTAAAAATGACTGAATTCTGTAATGGAGTCGTTTGTAAATTACCTGATAAATGTTGAATAAGAAAAAGTTATCTACCATATCTAGAAAGGCATTAAAATTAATTAATCTATAGAACTAGAAGTAAAAGTGTCCCAGAAATGAATGTAAATTTGCTAGTTTACATTTAACTTCTGGATTCTTACCATGTATCCATTAAATTATAAGATTTGAAGAAAAATATTTTAAGACAGTTTGTACTAGTTATTTGTCTTGACTAAGGGAAGTCAGACCTCTTAAGACCAACTCCATTCCTCTTTGATATACCCCTAAATGCTGTGTGGTTCTGCACTGGCTTTGGCCTTGTTGTTCAGTTCCTACTATTCTGTAGCACTTTTTGTTCTGACATTATTTAAATAGTGCTCTCATTCTGGGTGGTTCTACACATTATGTATTATCAGCAACAAGCATAGGGTAATCATTAATTATTGAAGAAATACGAAGGCAAGTTACTTCTAAAAAATAGATAAAGAGAGCTAATTATTTTCTTTAACTTTTTTAAGACCTAAATATAATTACTCAAAAACTTGTTCTTCATTTTTTTTTTTGATGTCACACTGGAAAGACATGAGAGAGACACATGGACAGACACAGGGGATGTATAAAATTTTCTGAGGTTAAACCTTGTTGTGCACACCCATTTCTCATGTATTTGCTTAAAATTCTGACTTCTTTTCTCTAATATATAAAATCATTAAGATTTGGTAAATTAGAATGCTTATTAGTTTTGACTTTACATCAAAATTGATTGATATTTTCTTGCCAAGAATTTATTTATTTCATGATCCTCAGATTTTTGAGGCTTACTTAATATTCTTATCATCTTTCTCTTATGCTTGCATTACTCAGAGACAGAATTGCTGTATTCTTTCATATGTATTTCTTAAGAGCAAAAACTTCAGAGTATTTGTTTTGGGTATCAAAGGTATTTTAAATTAATCTCATGGTAAAACAACTCTAAATACTCCTTTCTATGTTTTACATTTTCAAATTGAGGTTTTCTTCAGAGCATATTTTACTGAATTTTTGTGTTTCACAATAACAGACTCAGAAATTTCAGTCACTAAAAGCCATTTATTTACTGAAATATGTACAATTTGGATTTTTAATTTTGTGCAACTACAATCATATTTGATAAAAATAGTTATGATGCTTTCATGAACAAAAGTACATTACAAAAATAGATGTATTTCACTATACCTTAATAAAAATGGACATGTATATGTATCATTATTTAAATGTTTATTTTCACCTCTGGGTATATTTTACCAATATTATTATAAAATAAATCATATAACATTTATTAATATATGTTTATTTGTTTGTACCATATTTATTTATTATGTTATTGTTGTATACATATTACTGGTTAACACATTCTTTTTTTTTAAAGAGAGAGTGAGAATTTTAATATTAATTTTTTAGTTTTCAGCAGACACACATCTTTGTTTGTATGTGGTGCTGAGGATCAAACCTGGGCTGCATGCATGCCAGGCAAGTGCGCTACTGCTTGAGCCACATCCGCAGCCCCAGGTTAATACATTCGTAAAAAGAAAATGCTATTTAATAACCATAGAAATGGAATATTAAAGATCTTTTTAAACTACTTTTTTAATACATATTTTCTTTTATCTTTCTAAAACCTTCTAAAATGTGTAAATTTATAAATATACACATTAAGGAACAAGAGATCCTATGGCAATAAGTAATATATCAAAGAATCAAAACCTGATAAATTCAGTGCTAGAATTAACAGTTTTCCTGAAATGCAGGTCAACGATGTCTCTAATGCAGATTGTAAGCAAAACATTAAAATAACTAAATAACTGTAATTGAAATGATTCAGCAAACTATTTGGCATGACCATATATGGCCTCAATTTTAATCAAATATATATTAGATTTATTTATAATATATAGGTTAATTTATTCCTTTATGATCACTATCTCTTCTTTGAGAAATGACCTCTAGTAAACAGCCTCATTTGGCCTCAGGATGTGTGTACAGTAAGAAAAAAAGTCTCAAGAGTTCTATTATATTCATAATATATTCACATATTCCCAAGGTCTCTCACATACTGGTCAGTCACACACACCAAGCAATTTGAATGTTCATGAAGTTTTGCAATATAACATTGTTATCCTTCCAAGCCATTTCTAAGAATTCTGTGTGATTTATTGAAAACATCAAGGAAAATGAATATGTCTTTTTAAACCCAGAACTTGAAATGACACTGGACTCAAGAGATCATGTTTATGAAGAAAGGAGTTATGTGTTATGGCTTCTGTTTATCTGCAGAAGAGCTGTCAAGGTGAAAGGGGTTGTGTGAGAATGGCCTTAGGCCTGAGCCTAAGCAACTCCTGTAATGCCAGATTCATGAGACCCCAATAGACCTCCAGGAGATGAATCTGATGCAGTCACACAAGAGTGTTTATTGTAAGCTCAAGCCTGGACTCACAACCATTTCAGATATAGTGGTCCCAAAGAGTGAGTCTTGACCCTTAATTCATTGAGGATTAATAGATTTTATGGGATATTGTATGCATCACAACATCACACAGCCAATCATTTCACATCACAGAAAAGTCAAACAACAACTCTTAACATTGATTAGCACATTCATTGGCAGAAACAAGTTGTGTAAGGGTGATTGGTTAGTTCAAGTTGTGGATACTTTTGAACCGATTGGTTTAGGCCATGAGAGGTTGCAAGAGTGTATATGATAAACTTGCCTAATCATGTTACCAATCAACAAAACTACTGGGAAGGTCACCTGGTGTTTCTGGTGTTTTCTGTGTCTCATGTTTTTTGTGGTAGCTAGGGGGTTGCTGTGGGTCCTAACCTAGTGTAACTGAGTCAGGATCACTTGGCATGGAAGATCTCTCCAGTTATTTACAGACAAACAACTCACCAGGGTTGGTATATGCCTAGGAGCACTCTGAGTTTTTTCATGGACAAGGGTAACTCCGCCCTTTGGACAGGCTTTGCTCTTAGGTGGCTGGTTTCTCAAAAATGGAGTCACATCAGTTTCTCACTCCATTTAAAAAACTCCATTTTGAAACCTGAGGTCATAAATAGAGGTCACTTTTCACCAGGCACACCCACAGAGCCCTCTAATATGGCCTCAGACAAATTACTTGTCCTCACCCTGATAAGCTGAATAAAGCCTCTGGCAGGCTTTTCTCTCCTGATAAGAGTGAAAGGTGAGAATATCAGGATGGAGACCACCAGACCAGATATTTCTGACCTCAGTGTAAATGAGAAATCTGGTGGTACCTCAATATTACAAGGTGTGGTAAAAAATAAAAAATAAAAAAAAAATTTAGTATAAAAAATAGAGCTAAAAACAGGGTTTTAGCCAGCCTAAACGAGTATGTACTCCAGCTGGAGAGCCTGATGAGAACCTACACTGACATCCCATCTCTTGCCATCATTTTCCTATTCTCTGTGTGATCCTCACTGCTCTCAAACTCTACCGCCTTGTCTGGACCTTTGTGATAGCTGCAACTTCTCCCTTTCACCCTCTCCTCAACTGGTCGTCCACTCCCCACCAGAAAAAGCCTGTTTTGGTTTAGGACCTGATCACTGCTGTCTGAGTGAGTGTGAATCTGCAGGACATAAAGCCTAAGGCTTGAGAGTTTTGAACTTAGCATTCAGATGAAATGTCTGTCACTAGCCTGTCATGATTAAATCTGTTTTGCAATGTTCAGAATTAATCTAATATTGTTTTCTGGGAATTAATTAATCTAGAATTGCTTGGTGTTATTTGATTATCTCCACTGCAGGGCCTATCATTAAGGATTGTTGTTTTCTTCATTAGGAACCTCTAGAGTAAAGTTGTGTTAAGAATTTGAGTGAATAAAGAATTGAAAGGGGCAGAAATGCATGGACATTCTTTATATCTCCCCTTGACTGCAATGTCACAAATTTGCTCCCTGGCAAAATGTTGTTATTATTTTTAAAGTATTAAATTAAGGAATTCTTATCACTTAAGATTATTATTTACTTCAATTCTAAATGTTGACTTTACTTTTGGCATTATCTGCCCATTTGTCGCAGGTCTGCCTACCTTGTGGGCGCGTGTGGCGGCTCTGCTCTGACCCTACTCCAATTGGGGTTATGTGACTACCACACCAGCGGGCCACTGGGCCTGATCTGGGCATGAAGACTCTGCTCTACCCCTACTCCAGTTGGGGTGACGTGTGTACCATGCTGGCATGCCTCTGGGCCTGATCTGCTGGTCTGTCGCAGGCCTGCCTACTTTGCGGGCGCGGGTGGTGGCTCTGCTCTGTCCCTACTCCAATTGAGGTCATGCTGGCGGGCCGCTGGGCCCATTCCAGGAGTGGGCAGCAGCTCTGCTCTGCCCCTCTGGCTTGATGACAAAGTGAGAGAGACTCGGGTGTTTGTGACTCATTTTCTTTACCAGGAGACCAACTGTTTGTGTCGCCGCTGGTATCCATGAAGTTCTCTCCTCCACCGCTTTCTGATGACATTAGATCTCTGCCGTGTTGTTATCCCACGCGAATGGCAGCATTTCGTCTCCTTTGCCGGCTGACCAAAGAAACAGGTGAGTCCTGACCGGTCCTCACAAGCCCCGTCTTCTGCGATGGAAATCCTTCCTCTAGCTTTTGGAGCACCCCAATTTTGCTGGAAATTCCTAACAAGATAGCTTTTAGCCTTTCTAACTCGTCATTCTCCCGGCACAAAGATGGGGTACACGGGGGTAATGCACTCCCTTCGCCGCCATCTTCTATTCTGTCAAGTATTGATATTGTGATATCTCCTGTAGTTTTATTGCCTGGAGTAGCTGATTTTTTCTTAACTGGATCTGTAGTTCTTTGTATGTATTTTTAATATGATTTTTAAAAAGTGGATATAGACTTGTGTACATGTTCTAAGTGATATCACCCTTCTTTCTCAGTTATTTTTGCATGGATCAGGAATCAATAAGTCCTTACTGTTCTTGCTTTATCTTCTTGACAAAATGCAAATGCGCTTATAGGAAATGTTTCTCTTGAAACTGAAATAGCAATCAATTCATCACCTCTTCATGTGTTCCAAATGGTAACAAGATATCTGCATTGGTAGCAAATCATAATGGATCATATAAATTTAATTTAGAGTAACATGTTTACATAAACTTTGTGACAATAGCCAAGCTTTCTGTGTTTATTAATTTCTCCTACAATAACAGTAAGGGTGGTGATTATTGCATAGGAAGAAAAACTCTGATATTCAATCATTCTTTTGGGTGATAACATACAACTGAATTTTTAACATGTTGTAATTTCCTCACAGGATAACAAAGAAGAAATAAATTTATAACCTGCACTTTATTGAAGGTAATAGCTTTTCTACAAGGGGTGAAACATTTCATTTTGTTTTTATTTTCTTAAAATGGCATAGACTAATTCTGAAAAAGTACTTAAGCACTTTATTTATTTATATATATTTTTGGATGTTGATGGGACTTTATTTTGTTTATTTTGTTTATATGCAGTGCTTAGATGAAACCCTGTGCATCAAACATGCTAAGCAAGTGTTCCACCATTGAGTCACAACCCAGATCCAGGCACAGACACAGGTCTTTCAGCTCTTTCTTGATGTGTAGAATTTCTCACCCATGCCCCTGCTATCTTGATCTAAGTATCCAGACATTTACTTCACACTGATACAGTGATTTGATGCACATACAGAATACCATTTACTGCAACAAAACAGCATGGTTTACAACTTAAATCAATTTTAAGCATTCAAGCTAATTAGAGTCATAAAGATGTAAGAATAGGGCCTTTTAATTCACTGGTATATTAAACTATTTAAGATGGTTGGGCTTTTTATACAAAAAATCCTGAAGTAGTCCTGAAGAATATTTGGATTGAAACAGGTGAAAAATAATGGTTGAGGCCCACTGCTCTTTTGTGTTTCACTAATATTAATTCAGAGACCATTAGGAGCAGCACACTAGCTGAGCTGAATAAAGATGGCCAATTTCAAAGAAAATCATGTTTTATATAATACAGGATCTTTTAGATCACATCAGGTTGACTCTTTTGGAAAGCAAATGTGTAAGCCATGCAGTTCACAAGACATGACATGGATCATCCAAATTCCACATGGCTTGTGAGGCCTCTGTTTGGCAGCAGAAGACCCTCAACACTGGCTCCCACAAAAGAGATTCCTGCAGTCCAATATTGGGATTAGAAAATTGTAGTAAACTATGGTGAAAGTAATTTTGAAGACAGATGCATTCTGTTTGTTTCCAGAAAAAAAGAGTAAGAAAAATATGAGTTAAAAACTCCTTTTCCATGAAATCCCATTTGTTTTGCTTTGTGAGCATACCCTATGGAAGAAAATAGAATGCTGACTGTGAGGGGAAATCTGGTCCTCCAGTGATTGTTATAGAAGAATAGGAAATGTTGACACCAAGGGTATGCTATCAAATACTTAGCATAGGACTGCCTACTTCTTTGAGAGAATGCTCTGTGGTAAATAGAAAATGCTGATAAAATCTTTTCTTTTTGTTTCATTAAGCCAAAAGTTTTATTTGATGTTTGAGATCCATTGTGCTTTGAAATATAATCTTAGCATCCCTGCCATAGGTTTTTATGAAAGGTGATTTAGCGTACTGTGGTGGGCTAACATCCATTTCTTCTTTTTATGGGAAACATTTTCTACTTAAAAAAAAATGAAAATGGCCAATACTCTTTAATAGGGAATTTTATTCATCATTGAGTGGAGGCTTTCTTAAAATATTTTTATTCAAACGCATATTTTTTTTGAGAGAGAGAGAGAGAGAGAGAGAGAGAGAGAGAGAGAGAGAGAGAAAGAGAGAAAGATTTTTAATATTTATTTTTTTAGTTTTTGGCAGATACAACATCTTTATTTGTATGTGGTGCTGAGGATCGAACTCAGAGGCATGTGCATGCCAGGTGAGCACACTACTGCTTGAGACATATCCCCAGCCTCCTCAAACACACCTTTTATTTAAAAGATAGAAATGACTGGCTTTACAAAGCCAGTTATGTAAAAAAAAATTCAGACACTTTAAAATAAACAGATCACTCACTTTATATTTTCTACAAAAATATTTTATTTACCATTATATAGAAAAATATAAAAGAATCAAATTATTTCACATACATATAAAAGTTAACCTTAGATAAAACATATATACATTTATACATAGTGTTCTAGAGTGCACATGCACATACATATTCTAAAATATATATAAGATTTCATTGACTTGGAGAAAAATTTCAGGAAGTATCTAGTATTGATATTATTTAATGCACTTTCATGAATAAGTAATTACAAAATTGTGTCTAAACTTGTGAGAAATAGTTTCATATGTTATCTTTATCCCAAAAAAATAAGTTTTCATAGATTTATCAGAGGATACATAATCTGTCATTCCTCACTGTCTTATCATGCATTCACTTCTTTTCTTATTTTTAGCATGGATTCTCTAGTACATTAAGACTTCTTTCTTCATTTGTATATTTAGTTTTTCACTTCTACCTATTTTGTTTTACTTTCTTAATCACTCTTTGTATTCTGTCTTTCTGCATCTCACTCAAAGAATAGATTTAAATGAGACAATATATTATTTTTTAATAAATAAATATATTTTAGTTGCTTCAAAAGTATTTGATTTTTTTCATAATATGTTATAGTTATTCTTGAGTATTACAAACTCCACGATGGAATATATACAACATTTCAACATATATAAACATGCTTTTTTATTTTTGTATTTAAATATTTTATTTCCTCGGAATTTGCTCACAATCTTTATGACATAATTTTTAGATTTTATTCTAATTTATTATAAAAGACAGTTGAATGCATTGAATGTACCCAAATAGAGTACAATTTTTCATATCTCTTGTACACAACAGAGTCACACCATTCATGTCTTCATACATGTACTTAGGATAATGACATCCATCTCATTTCATCACTTTCCTATCCCCATGCTCCCTTTCTTTCCCTTCCTCCACGCTGCCTTATCTATAGTTTTTTCTGTTCCTTCCATGCTTCTCCCTCCTTTCCATTATGTATCAGAAATTTTATGTCAGAGAAAACATTCAGCATTTGGTTTGGGGGATTGGCTTACTTCACTTAGCATAATATTCTTCAGCTCCATCCATTTACTTGCATATGCCATGATTTCATTCTCTTAAATGATGAGCATTATCCCATTTTGTATAAAAAGAACATTTTCTTTATCAATTCATATACTGAAGGGCATCACAGCACACTACATGAATGCAGCTACAACAATGTTTATACTACCACAATTTAAAAAATGATTTTAACTATCAGATTATAAATGCTTTTTCTAAAAATCTGATATAAAGGTATAAAAACTCTACATTGTTTCTAATGAACATTGTGGATGTTGAAGGTGTTGAATATTTTATTATATATGTATTATCAGAAATACTATTATTTCTACTAGTAAAATGTTTCTAAAATAAAAATATTAAATGGAGAAGCCAATAATGTAATAGCCTTGCCTCATAATGTATTAGGTGTAAGACTTTGTGAATATTATAGTATTTTTTAGGTGTAAAACCTTAACTAGATTTCATTAGAATCTTAGCTTTTCTCATTTAGTAACTTTATAAACTATGATATATCACTTAATTCGGGGATTCTCAGTTTGCTTATCTGTCAATCATTAATAATTGCTCTCAGATTTTTCTGGAAAATTTGAACATGCCCAACATTGTTTTCTTTTTCTTTTTTAAAAATATTTATTTATTTATTTATTTATTTATTTATTTATTTATTTATTTATTTTTTAAAGAGAGAGAGAAAGAGGGAGAATTTTAATTTTAATATTTTTTTTTGGTTTTTTGTTTTTTTGTTTTCGGCGGACACAACATCTTTGTTTGGATGTGGTGCTGAGGATCAAACGCAGGCCACACACACTCCAGGCAAGCTCACTACCTCTTGAGCCACATCCCCAGCCCTGTTTTCTTTACTTATATGTTATAAAAGAAATTTTCAGAGTTCTCTAAAGTAAAGTAGCCCTGAAACAAAGCAAGCGCTGTATACAATGTAGACATGCAGTGGTCATAACTTTTGAGATCAGAACTACATGAACCTTGGTTTCGTATACCCCATCAATTCAAGTTTTGTAAACAAGGGATAAGACAATGTTTTTGTACCATGAAGAAGACCTCATAGCAGGACAGGTAGACACTGCAGTCACTTATCCCCATGAAGTCCCAATATCACATCCACTTATCAATTACACCACATTTTCAAAAAACATCTCATTACATCAAAACTGGTATATGAGATGTAACCTCACTAAAAGTCTCACCAAGCTCAAAAAAATTTGGACACCATACATCGGAGGGAGGAAGCCAGGACCAGATGAAACAGAAACTGCTTGCATTAAGACCTGTAGCCACCTTGGTGATGTAGCTGAACACAAAGAAAAATGAAAGCATGAGTTTTGGTGTTTAGAGAGAAATGTGCAAAAGGCATATTTGTTCTAAGACAAGGAAGCAATGTAAACCATAATTGTAACTATACACTTATAAATCACAATTTTAAACAAAAGGACAGAAAACAGGCAGAAGTATCAAATTAAAGAACAGGATAGAGTTTTTAACTCATAACAGAAGACTTGACAATCCTTACCAAAGGGGTGAAGATGTCATGAAATTTTCCTTTATGAAGGTAATTTGTGGAAGGAGTGAGTTTTTCATTTCTGAAGAAAATTTTGCCAGAAAGTATAGAATAATAGAAGGAATAGCAAAAACACAAAAGTCACAGAAGGAAGCTAGAGTCTAGTAAGATGTTCAGTTATAGGGTTGGGGATATAACTCAGTTGGTAGAGTGCTGGCCTCACATTCACAAGGCCCTGGGTTTAATCCTCAGTACCACCAAAAAAAAGTTCAGTTACAAATTTTTATTGTGTTTATCATGATGTCATTTAGAACTATTATTAGTATTATTATTTAAATCAGGGTTTGAACCCACAGGTGATTAACTACTGAGCCAAACCTCAGCTCTTTCTTTTCTTTTTTCTTTCTTTCTTTTTTTGTTTTTGAGACTTAATCTTGCAGAATTTCTGAGACTGGCTTTGACCTTGCAATTCTCATGCCTTAGTCTCTAGAGCCAACCAAGATTACAGGCATTCGCCACCATGCCCAGCTTGGAATTTTTTTAAGTTATTTTATTTTTATATATCAGGACTTCATCTGACAATGATTGTATTTTCTTTTGCTAATGTTTTGAATAGAATCTGTGCCTTATACCACAAATAACCAAAAAACTCACTCTTTGTGTAAATATGATATCATCTTGGCATGAGTGGAATGACTCTACAGTTCTTTAAGTGACTCCCTAAGTATCATCAAGCAAAATGTCAAATCTTTGATATTGTTCCATAAGAAATTTGGAAAAGAATGTGGCACATTAAATGTATATTCTAATAAAATTAAAAAGCCTTGAAAAATATGTCCCAGATACTTGTGCTTTAATCTATTAGGACTAATGTTTTAGACTGTATAGTTGAGAAAATAAATGTTGTTTAGAACCCCACATCTCAGTGATTTATTTAATCAATGTTTATTTCCCACTCTAAAAGGTCTAAAGTGAACAAAATCTAATGGTCAGGCAGGTATACTGTGTGGCTTACATCTGAGATAGTTTTGAGAACTCTGGGGTTCCTGCATTTCATGGGTTTTATCAATCATTTTTTCTCTACAATTTGTTAGTATCACAAGAGTACGTGTTTCCATCAAAAATATCCACCTTAGTCTCCCAGACTTTAGAAATCTTCACTTTGTGATGGTGTGCTGTGGGAGAGGCATTAGCTTTCAGAATCAGTTTCAGCCTTCAGCACACTTGTTTGTGCTACTTGCCATCTTGAAGTATTTTTTCCAGCAAAAAGTATGCTTAGAGAGTTGTTTTGTGTATGGAGATAAACTTGAATTTTTATTTAACTTGCCTCTTGGCTGACTCATGTCTCTTAACCAGTGATGAATTTCTATTAATAATTTTACATGAATAATAAATGAAAAGGCATATTTAATAGAATAAAATTATAAGTAAAAAAAGAATTACACCTTCATTAGGATTGCCAAATGAGAAAGAAATTTAATGTAGTTAAAATATTTGTAATTTAAAATTGTTGTACTTAAAATATTATAGCAAATACAGTAACTTTAAAACTGTTTCCTTATCTTAAAATATATATTGAAACTTTATAACTTAAAGATTATTTTCTCAAACCTGAACACAATGAATCACACCTCACCAGGTGCAAAACTCAAAAATGAAGAGAGAGAATTTGTATATTAAGAACAAGTTTTAATTTTTTTAAAAAAAATAGATGGCTATTATAAAACCTGAAAGATAATGTTGAAAAGATCCTTCAAAATGAAAACAGAAGATTAGACAAGGACATAAAATTTTCCTAAAATGATTCTAAAATGAGAGAAATGAGACATGGAAAAGGGGAGATAGAACATGAAAAAATAAAATTTGGTTTAAAACTAAACACACAAGCCAGTTAAGCTTTCTTTAAACTAGGAGCTAAACATAAAGACCATGGTGTCTACACAGACTTTATATCCTGTGATATTACTGTGTCTGTGTTTTAAACAATTTCATCTGTTGCTTTATGAATTTTTAAAAATGACCATATTCTGTAATGGAGTCCTTTGTAAATTACCTGATAAATGTTGAATAAGAAAAAGTTATCTACCATATCTAGAAAGGCATTAGAATTAATTAATCTATAGAACTAGAAGTAAAAGTGTCCCAGAAATGAATGTAAATTTGCTAGTTTACATTTAACTTCTGGACTCTTACCATGTATCCATTAAATTATAAGATTCGAAGAAAAATATTTTAAGACAGTTTGTACTAGTTATTTGTCTTGGCTAAGGGAAGTCAGACCTCTTAAGACCAACTCCATTCCTCTTTGATATACCCCTAAATGCTGTGTGGTCCTGCACTGGCTTTGGCCTTGTTTTTCAGTTCCTACTCTTCTGTAGCACTTTTTGTTCTGACATTATTTAAATAGTGCTCTCATTCTGGGTGGTTCTACACATTCTGTATTATCAGCAACAAGCACAGGGTAATCATTAATTATTGAAGAAATACGAAGGCAAATTACTTCTAAAAATAGATAAAGAGAGCTAACTATTTTCTTTAACTTTTTTAAGACCTAAATATAATTACTCAAAAACTTGTTCTTCATTTTTTTTTTTGATGTCACACTGGAAAGACATGAGAGAGACACATGGACAGACACAGGGGATGTATAAAATTTTCTGAGGTTAAACCTTGTTGTGCACACCCATTTCTCATGTATTTGCTTAAAATTCTGACTTCTTTTCTCTAATATATAAAATCATTAAGATTTGGTAAATTAGAATGCTTATTAGTTTTGACTTTACATCAAAATTGATTGATATTTTCTTGCCAAGAATTTATTTATTTCATGATCCTCAGATTTTTGAGGCTTACTTAATATTCTTATCATCTTTCTCTTATGCTTGCATTACTCAGAGACAGAATTGCTGTATTCTTTCATATGTATTTCTTAAGAGCAAAAACTTCAGAGTATTTGTTTGGGTATCAAAGGTATTTTAAATTAATCTCATGGTAAAACAACTCTAAATACTCCTTTCTATGTTTTTACATTTTCAAATTGAGGTTTTCTTCAGAGCATATTTTACTGAATATCTGTGTTTCACAATAACAGACTCAGAAATTTCAGTCACTAAACGCCACTTATTTACTGATATATGTACAATTTGGATTTTTAATTTTGTGCAGCTTCAATCCTATTTGATAATAATATTTATGATGCTTTCATGAACAAAAGTATATTTCAAAAATAGATGTATTTCACTATACCTTAATAAAAATGGACATGTATATGTATCATTATTTAAATGTTTATTTTCACCTCTGGGTATATTTTACCAATATTATTATAAACTAAATCATATAACATTTATTATTTTATGTTTATTTGTTTGTACCATATTTATTTATTATGTTATTGTTGTATACATATTTCTGGTTAATACATTCTGTTTTTTTAAAGAGAGAGAGAGAGAATTTTAGTATTTATTTTTTAGTTCTCAGTGGACACAATATCTTTGTTTGTATGTGGTGCTGAGGATCGAACCTGGGCTGCATGCATGCCAGGCAAGTGCGCTACTGCTTGAGCCACATCCGCAGCCCCAGGTTAATACATTCTTAAAAAGAAAATGCTATTTAATAACCATAGCAATGGTATATTAAAGAGCTTTTTAAACTACTCTTTTAATACATATTTTCTTTTATCTTTCTAAAATCTTCTAGAATGTGTAAATTTATAAATATACACATTGAGAAACAAGAGATCCTATGGCAATAAGTAATATATAAAAGTCTCAAAACCTGATAAATTCAGTGCTAGAATTAACAGTTTTCCTGAATTGCAGGTCAACGATGTCTCTAATGCAGACAGTAAGCAAAACATTAAAATAACTAAATAACTGTAATTGAAATGATTCAGCAAACAATTTGGCATGGTCATATATGTCATCAATTTGAATCAAATATATATTAGATTTATTTATAATATATAGGTTAATTTATTCCTTTATGATCACTATCTCTTCTTTGAGAAATGACCTCTAGTAAACAGCCTCATTTGGCCTTAGGATGTGTGTACGGTAAGAAAAAAAGTCTCAAGAGTTCTATTATATTCATAATATATTCACATATTCCCAAGGTCTCTCACATACTGGTCAGTCACAAACAGCAAGCAATTTGAAAGTTCATGAAGTTTTGCAATATAACATTGTTATCCTTCCAAGCCATTTCTAAGAATTCTGTGTGACTTATTGAAAACATCAAGGAAAATGAATATGTCTTTTTAAACCCAGAACTTGAAATGACACTGGACTCAAGAGATAGAGTTTATGAAGACAGGAGTTATGTGTTATGGCTTCTGTTTATCTGCAGAAGAGCTGTCAAGGTGAAAGGGGTTGTGTGAGAATGGCCTTAGGCCTGAGCCTAAGCAACTCCTCTAATGCCAGATTCATGGGACCCCAATAGACCTCCAGGAGCTGAATCTGATGCAGTCACACAAGAGTGTTTATTGTAAGCTCAAGCCTGGACTCACAACCATTTCAGATACAGTGGTCCCAAAGAGTGAGTCTTGACCCTTAATTCATTGAGGATTAGTAGATTTTGGGGGATATTGTATGCATCACAACATCACACAGCCAATCATTTCACATCACAAAAAAGTCAAACAACAACTCTTAACTTTGATTAGCACATTCATTGGCAGGAACAAGTTTTGTAAGGGTGATTTTTTAGTTCAAGTTGTGGATACATTTGAACCGATTTGTTTAGGCCATGAGAGGTTGCAAGAGTGTATATGATAAACTTGCTAATCATGTTACCAATCAACAAAACTACTGGGAAGGTCACCTGGTTTTTCAGGTATTTTCTGTGTCTCATGCTTTTTGTGGTAGCTAGGGGGTTGCTATGGGTCCTAACCTAGTGTAACTGAGTCAGGATCACTTGGCATGGAAGATCTCTCCAGTTATTTACAGACAAACAACTCAGCAGGGTTATTATATGCCTAGGAGCACTATGAGTTTTTCCATGGACAAGGGTAACTCCCCCCTTTGGACAGGCTTTGCTCTGAGGTGGCTGGTTTCTCAAAAAGGGAGTCACATCAGTTTCTCACTCCATTTAAATAACTCCATTTTGAAACCTGAGGTCATTATTAGAGGTCAATTTTCACCAGGCACACCCACAGAGCCCCCTAATATGGCCTCAGACAAATTACTTGCCACCACCCTGATAAACTGAATAAAGCCGCTGGCAGGCTTTCCTCTCCTGATAAGAGTGAAAGGTGAGAATATCAGGATGGAGACCACCAGACCAGATATTTCTGACTTCAGGGTAAATGAGAAATCTGGTGGCACCTGATAATTACAAGGTGTGGTAAAAAATAAAAAATAAAAACAAAATTAGTATAAAAAATAGAGCTAATAAACAGTGATTTAGCCAGCCTAAAAAAGTATATACTCCAGCAGGAGAGCCTGATGTGGACCTACACTGACATCCCATCACTTGCCATCATTTTCCTATTCTCTGTGTGATCCTCACTGCTCTCAAACTCTACCGCCTTGTCTGGACCTTTGTGAGAGCTGCAACTTCTCCCTGTGTCCCTCTCCTCAACTGTTTGTCCACTCCCCACCAGAAAAAGCCTGTTTTGGTTTGGGACCTGATTACTGCTGTCTGAGTGAGTGTGCATCTGCAGGACATAAACCTAAGGTTTGAGAGTTTTGAACTTAGCATTCAGAGGAAATGTCTGTCACTAGCCTGTCATGATTAAATCTGTTTTGCAATGTTCAGAATTAATCTAAAATTGTTTTCTGGGAATTAATTAATCTAGAATTGCTTGGTGTTATTTGATTATCTCCACTGCAGAGCCTATCATTAAGGATTGTTGTTTTCTTCATTAGGAACCTATAGAGTAAAGTTGAATTTAGAATTTGAGTGAATAAAGAATTGAAAGGGGCAGAAATGCATGGATATTCTTTATTTCTCCCCTTGACTTCAATGTCACAAATTTGCTCCCTGGAAACATGTTGTTATTATTTTTAAAGTATTAAATTAAGGAATTTTCATCACTAAAGATTATTATTATCTTCAATTCTAAATGTTGAATTTACTTTTGGCATTATCTCTGTCCTTTGACTGTTATTGTTATGGCTATTTACTGGTAATTAGGCCTTGCTTTCCCAATGCTGAAGTATAACACCAGAGAAGCACATCAAGACAAGTTTAGAGTGGAAAGTTGAAGCTTTATTAAAGGACAGAAGAAAAGACTTCTCCCTGGAGGAAGAGGGGGACCCAATGTAGTGGTACCCCCTTTCTCCACAGAAAAGTCCACTTCACCATGGCTGATTTGGGAACTGTCAGCCAAAGAGTCTCTGCAAAATAGTTCAATGTAGATAAACTTTCTATTTTTGTGTTGCCCTGTTTACTTGGCCACTGGCCAAGGTGCTGGACACCCCTTTACTATTTTCACAAATATATCCAGTATAGTACTTTGAAGAAATAGCAAACAAGGCCTCTGGCCTTGAGCTAGGCTTCACAGAGATGTCTACATTTTTAAGATAAGTTACAAATTGGCTCCATGGTAACAGCTGGCAGAGGGAGGAAGAAAGGGTAGAAGAAGTTCTCCTCTTCTCAAGTGTTGTCCTTGAAGGGTTAACTTGCCCAGACAGTGAAAGAAAAAGCTGCTTTTATGTGAACTTCTGCAGACTGTAAACTTCTGAGCCCCTCTACTTACATGCTGGGTATAAAACTCTGAAATTCCCTGAACTTGGAGGGATTGATTAATAACAGCAAAAGCTGTGCTCTCTGAACCTGGATGTAGCCAAATGAAACTGTTTCTTTCTATCTTCAGTGCCTTGCTTCATTTGTCCCTACAACAAACTGGGACACAGCACTGGAGGGAGTATTGTCACATGTGATGAGTCAGGTTTTGCAAGAGAAAACACCAACTGGGCTGCTATTTCATACATCTTTTCTACTTAGAGTAGCAATCTGACTCTGATTATCACCCCCAAACCTCTCCCCACAACAAGAGGCCTTTACATATAAGGGTCTGCTGACTGTCCCATGTCAGTCACATGTTATTTGGAAGCCAATGACAGATCCACATGGCTCCACCACGAATGTTTTATCAGACACCTGCACTCCACTGCTCCAAGGCCAGTTCCCAGCAGGCTCCAACTCAATGGCATCTCTGTTCTACACCATTTTTATGAATTCGAGTCAATAAAGGAACTATCTTGTTCTGTAATGATGAGCAACAGGAGATCGGATGGATCTCCAGTTCAGAAATTCCTCGTCATGACAATTTCAAATATTTCACTGTATTGGTCTAGACATCATTCAAGGATGAAGAAGGTGGCACTGTGGGTCTTGATTCTTTCAGGAACTATTAAGGGGTGAGAAAACTCCATTCATAGAATAATATATATGAGAGAGAGAGAGAGAGAGAGAGAGAGAGAGAGAGAGAGAGAGAAATATATATTAAATACATGTAAAAGTAGCAATAGATATGCAAATCCAAATTCTAAAAAGAACATATATCATTCAAAGATCACAAAAGTATTCATTTGACTCATACAAACTAGGGGTAGAATTGTGGCTCAGGGTTAGAGTGCCCCTGACTTCAATCCCTGGTCTCTCCCCCGCCAAAAAAAATGGGACTGAGTAAATAGCTCAGCATATAGAGTGCTTGCCTTCTAAGTATGAGGCCCTGGGGTCAATCCTCAGTACAGAGATTGAGGGGGGGGGGAGAGGGAGAGAGAGATTGAACTTGCATGTAATTTAAATTCAAGTTAGTCCCACTTCTATTTTTTCCTGCCACACCAGAATAAAAGAGTTTCCTGAAATGTTTGGAAAGTTTCTGTGGTTATTTATTTATTTATTTATTATTTACTTATTTTTATTTGGTGCTGAGGATCGAACCCAAGACCTTGCATGTGATATGTGAGTGCTCTATCACTGAGCCACAACCCCAGCCCCTTCTGTGGGTTATTTTAATGAAATGGTCTGATCATAAATAAGTAAATAACAAATTAAATAATAAATAAATACACCCTCAATTGATGACCCATTACAGTTTTTAAAAAATTTTTAAATGGGACACATAGACCACATTTAGGAGAGATTCATTCTTTTTAATGTCACCTAATATTATTCTGCTTTTTTCTCATGTGAAAAATCTCAGAATTATAAATTAAAATAATTTAAAAATGCCCTCCAGTTCTTGAAGAAAAACATTATAAATGATGCATACATTTGAAATAAAACATGGGGAAATAATGATTAATAATGCTGAAAGTGGAGTTTTTAGATGAACCAAAATTTCTCAGTTTTCCATGAATCTGGGTGCTTGTTTCATAAATTTTGAAGAAAAAAAATTATTTAAGCAAGAAGAAATAGAACGGCCACCATATTATATGAGGATTGATATCAGAAAAAGAAATCCTTTTTGTGTGCCATCTTAGAAGTTTACTGATGGTTTTGGGCAGAACATGGAGCATAATGCATTTAAAATAGGCTTTGGAAAAGGCATCCTGACTACCATATGGGTTCACTTTTATTCATTCTGTGACCCATCCTTTTTCCTTTAAATTCAATAAGGAATCACTCCTGGGACAAAGGACTTTGTAGAAGGTGTTCCCACAAGTGGGATTCAAGGTCTTTTACTTTTGAAATAGACCTTAATGGTGCTCATTAACATCTTTCAGTTAGCCACCAGGTGTCTTTGAGTGAGGCACATTATCTGCATTACATGGTCATTATTAAACTTATTCTCTGTGAACAGAGAACCCTAGTTTTGGATATGTGAACAGAGAGTTAGAAAACTAGGGGTTTATTCTGAGACCTATGGAGAGATAGGCTGAAGTTCTGGATTTCAGGTTTTTGTTCTGAATTTGAGATACTGCTTCTGCTACATTTAAAAATCTCAGGACTCATGAAGAGAATGAGTTAAAAGCCAGCATCATCAAATGTGTGAGGCCCTAAGAACTTCAAAGTGACCCTGTTTCTAAATAAAAATATTTAAAAAAGGATGTGAATGTGAATCAGGGGATGAACACCTCTGGGTTGAATTTCTGGTACCAAAAAAAAAAAAAAACAACAAACAAACACGCACACACACAAAAAAATAATAAACAAACAAACAAACAAACCCTCATGAGTAACAAGCCCTAAAATCAGCAGCCTCTATCATGCTTGAATACAACAAATGTAGTTGTGGTTCTCTCCTGGTAATTATCTCAGTCTTCATTATGCATTCTGGAGACATGCTGGAATCATGGGACATGGAAGCCCACAAAGGGCTTTAGAAAAAAGCTGGAAACACCTTACAATTATGGAACAAAATGCCCATGTTTTCAACTGTTGATCTAAGCCTCACTAGACTAGTCAGAGGGAGGTGATCGCTAATTTACCACAGAGAGACCCTCTGGCCACAAGACTCTGGAGAGGACCATGAGGACTCCCTAGCCATGACTACCAGTTTCCACCATTGCCACTTCTGTCAGCTTTAAGCCACCTTCCTACCCAGTCTCAAGATAACAAGGCACACTTACCATTTCCTGGCTCTCAGGGTTCTCAGTGTTCTCCCTGTGATTTGTTTTCAGATTCTGCATAGCACAGACACCTGGGCTTGGATCCAGGACAGAAGCCAACAAAAAGATTGAAAAAATGGTGGGCTCCAGACACCAAGGGAACAGAAGATTGTGGACGCCCTCCCCCTCATCACTGGCTGCATGAGGGTTGGACAGTTCTCACCTAAGAGACTGATTGGTCAAGGCTTCATGCCCTGCCTCCAACCTGAGGCAAGTGGGTGAAGAATCAAAGGCTGAATGACAGGCTGCTCCATTGTCACTGTTAAAAGACTATAGATCAGGGCTGAGGATATAGCTTAGTCAGTAGAGTGCTTTTTTGCTGATTAAGGCCATGAATTCAATCCCTTGCACTACACACACACACTCTACTCCCCCCCCAAAAAATAAGTAAAGGACTTTGGGGACTAGGGTTATGGATAAGAGGTAAAGCACGTCTCTAGCATGCGTGAGGTACTGGGTTCAACACCCAGCACTGCATTAAAAAGCCACCCAAGAGAGGATGTGGCTCAAATGGTACAGCACTCCCTGGCATGTGGGGGGCCCAGTTTTGATCATCAGCACCCCATGTTGTGTCCGCCAAAAACTAAAAGTAAATATTAAAAAAAGCCAACAAACAAACTACTAATGACATTTGCCAAAAATGAATGAGAACCAAATCTAGATGAATACTCTGACCTCTGTCTCTATATTCATGTGTCAATAAGCAAGAAGGTAAACTTCTCTGTGTCTAATCACTAAAATAAGGGGATAGTGATCGTTTTCTTCAGTGGGAAGTGATTAAAAATCATTATTATGTATAAAGAACTTTAAATGTGAAAAATCTATTTTGGACATGTATAATGATTTTGGACATGTATAAAAATATTGTGTAACTAACAATCATTTGTAATTTTATTATATAGTAGTTAATAAGAACCACAGAGATGCTATACCTATAAAGAACAGTCATTCTTTTCCTTTCATGAAAAAAAACATCACCATAGTTTGAACTTATAGTTATTATGAAGCTAGTCATACTTAAAATTCTTCCTCCATTCAGTATTACTCTTTCAACAATGTTTGTTAGTTTATTTTCACCACATTATGGTGTTTCTTTTTTTCTTTCTTTTTTTCTCTTTTTTATTGGTTGTTCAAAACAATAAAAAGTTCTTGACATATCATATTTCATATATTAGATTCAAATGGGTTATGAACTCCCATTTTTAGCCCAAATACAGATTGCAGATTCACATCGGTTACACATCCACATTTTTACATAATGCCATTAGTAACTGTTGTATTCTGCTACCTTTCCTATCCTCTACTATCTCCCCTCCCCTCTTCTCTAAACCAGCTACTGTAATTCATTTCTCTCCTTGTTTTTTTCCCATTCCCCTCACAAGCTCTTATATGTAATTTTGTAAAACAATGAGGTTCTCCTTCCATTTTCATGCAATTTCCCTTTTCTCTCCCTTTCCCTCCCACCTCATGTCTCTGTTTAATATTAATCTTTTCCTCCTGCTCTTCCTCCTTGCTCTGTTCTTAGTAGCTCTCATTATATCAAAGAAGACATTTGCATTTGATTTTTAGGGATTGGCTAGCTTCACTTAGCATAATCTTCTCTAATGCCATCCATTTCCCTGCAAATTCCATGATTTTGTCACTTTTTAGTGCTGAGTAATACTCCACTGGGTATAAATGCCACATTTTTTATCCATTCATCTATTGAAGGGCATCTGGGTTGGTTCCACAGTCCAGGTATTGTGATTTGTGATGCTATGAACATTGATGTGGCAGTATCCCTTTAGTACACTCTTTTAAGGTCTTCAGGGAATAGTCCAAGAAGGGCAATAGCTAGGTGAAATGGTGATTTGACCCAGATTTTTTCAATCAAAAATTCTAAAGTATAAATCATCTACTATGACTGTTTAGCCTAAAGCAAGATACTCATTGAATACAGTATAAGCAGAAAGCCATAATTTTGTCAGAAAGATAACACTTGTAAATTCAGGTACTATCTATAGTTACTGGCTTGGTTAGGTATCTAATTGTTACTATCTATAGAAACCAATCAATTGAACAAAAGTTTCAGGCAATTAATACCTGAGTAAAATAGTGCTTTTGTTTATGTAGTAATACTAAGTTTATATATCTTTCTTTTCTAACAAGCTAAACATAGCATCAAAACCCCAATCTCTCAATATACAGGAATTTAACCAAGACTTTTTACTGAACAACCAATTTATTCAGTTAAGTGAGTTTAGTGATTAATGCCTGAGCCAAAATGCTTTTTCTCTGCATGCAAATCTGGGTCAGCTTCATGTAACATAAGGTCAAATGATTATAGGAATCCTCAAAGTTCAGCACTGCACAGAAACAGCATGAATAATTTTCTTTCAAAAATGTTAAAAACTGATGTTACCAATCTACCACTGCATTTATTGAAAATCACAATGTTTTACCCAGGAGACATCTAATTTTCTGCACCACAACTCACTTTAAAAGGCTCCAGTGTAAATTCATTGCAGAATGTATTTCTAGGTAAATAAATAATTTGAAGCATGTATGAAATTTTTGAATAGATGCCAATTAAACAGGAGAGAAGAGCTGAAAAAATAAATTGTCATTTTAATTTTAAAGTAGTTTATCTTGAGCTATTACCATTGACAGTAGTTAGAGAGTCAGGCCATTTCTCTATTGAGGGCTCTTAATTTGTATCATACTATCAGCACAGTAGAAAACACATCTTTTGAATTCTCTAAGGCAAAAAATGTATTATTTTCTCAAGTTTCTTTGAGTGAATAATTGTCTCAAAAAAAATTTCTACTCTAAAATACTGCTATTATATAGTCTTGGTCAATCCACTGTTTTCTAAATAGACTGAAAACCATTACACATTGTTAGCAGTCTTACTTCAAAATTCCTTTGGTGGTATTCCTGAAAAATATGAATACTGAGACCTTTTACTTCCTACAGGGAAATCCTCTTCCATCACCTTATAATCCTAATTAAGAGTGGAAAGAAGTATCTTGTTTTTCAAGTTTTTATACCTATATATGTTTGTATACAATAATATATAAAATTCTATAAAGTAATTTATAAATATATATATATATATATATATATATATATATATATATATATATATATATATATATACCCACACATTGCCTACATAAAAATTACTTTAAGGATAATATGTTTAATATACCTGGAGAATATTACTTCAATGTGGTCTCTTGTACATGAATTCATGTAGCTGGTTTCAGTGGTACACGCCAGAGTCTTGGGATGCTGAGGCAGGATGATTGTGAGTTCCAAGCCAGCCTCAGCAATTTAGCGAGTCCCTCAGCAACTGAACTCAGTGATATCCTGTTTCTAAATAAAATACAAAAAAAGGGCTGAGTATGTGGATCAGTGGTTAAGCATCACTGGGTCCAATCCTTGGTACCAAAAAAATAAATAAATAAATAAATAAGGAATGCATTCCTGCAATCATGTAGGCATGCATAATGCAGAAGTACATGGATTCAAGTTTAAACAAAAATAAACATGGTAAAATTTTACTAAACTCCAATAGTTGGTAAAAAAAAAATTAAAGAAACTAAGTGTTAAAATACTTACATATTTACTGGAATACCATGAACTATTATCAATTATGTTGTAAACATTGACAACATGAACATTTAATAAACTATAATGTTATCAGAAAAAAATATTTTTTAAATATTACACTTAACATTATCACTTGCTATATAGTAACAGGGAGGCATCATTTAATCTTAATGCCTTCACATTTTAGGGTCTAAGTTTTAGACAGAAGAAGACCATCACTAGTCTTTGGCTATGTGGGCCTACAGATACCTAATGTTAAAAAATCTACAGAATTTACAGTTATTGAATGAATTAATTTGGGAGTATTATGACTATGGGTAATTAATTTTTTCTTTGATTTACCTTTTTTTATAGACTTCACAGGATGTTCTACTTTTGTAATAAGAATATTCCCTTTCAAAAAAAAATTTAATACAATTAAAAGTAAATTAAGACTTGGAATAGATTTAGTTTTTAGTAATCAAAAAAAAAAAAAACTTTGGGGCTATGAAGGCAATATAGTACATGGGTTGAAAGTTTGCATTTTAGAGTTATGCTTTTCTGATTCTGAATTCTATCTCTGCCTCTCCTACTTAACAAGGAACACAGCTCTCTAGACAATGGTGTTGTAAACTTCAAATACAATAGTGCTTGCAAGGTACTTGGCACTCATAGTTAGTTTCAAAGTATAGTTGCTTTTATTATTACCTTAAAATCTAATTTTAATAAAATGAACAACCCACAAACTATTAGACATTTCACACTTTGTACTCTTTTTGACAATAAAATATTTCTAAACCTTTAACTCATACTTGGACCTGGGCAAATACTCAATTTATATTGTATTTTCCACTTAACATATTATTCTAGGGTAGTGAAAAAGGCAACCATTTCTCATGGCAATGACAAACATGTCCACCTGTAAGTCATCTTTGATACTGGAAACTGGAAACTACTCATTCCTTTAAATAAGAAACACAACCCTTCATTTGAAATACAAGTTATATTATACTCACAAACATATGGACAAAAGTGTTAGGGAATAATTGGTTGTGGTTGTTTTTCCTTTTCTGTGAAGGTGAGGATTAAACCCAAGGCCTTACAATTGCTAGGCAAATGCTCTACCACTGAGGTATACTCCCAGTCCCAAATATATGTATTGCATACAATCTCTTTAAAAAATCTCTTATGTATGTCATTAGTAACAAAATATGCTTATTACAAGATGATTTTTTTTTTCAGAGTAGAAATTAGAAATTTATTAAAGGACAGCAGAAAAGACTTCTCCCGGAGGAAGAAGGGGACCCAAAAGGTGGGAATCCGTGGAAGGGCTGTTCTTTCGCCTTTTTATACTTTTGGTGATAGAATATAGGTTGAAGGGGTTAGGACACAGGTGGGCCCAATTATCACCTTTTGGGATGGGCTTATCATTTCTCTAGGATGGGCTATCTCCAAATCTGTTGGGGGCTGTTTCCTGAGCTCCATTAACATTTCTTTGAGGTGGACTTTGGCCTAGGGCCTTTTCAGGACTTCATTAACATTCCATGAATTGTCCTGCGTTTTCCCTGAGTCATTCCCAGCATGGCCTCCATTTTAGATTTCACTCGATATTAGACCCGATTTACCTAACTACACTGACTACCTAACTTTAAATCTGGATTCATTCCCCCCTCTAATTTGGGAACTCCTTACTGCTGTAAGCAAGGGGGGCGAAGAAAATCTTTCTGGCTTCTTCAGGCTGAAAAGGGACGGTGTGGGGCAAGCAGTTTGGAATCTCCCTTTAAAAATCGGGTCTATCGAGTGGGTCCATGATAGAAGTCTGATTGAGAAGTAATAGACTGGAAGGCTATTTGAGTGATGGGTGGTCTATAAGAGAAACAAGAATTCATTAGTACTGGAACCAGATTGATGCAGCAATAAATCCCATAGCACAGGAATATGCCAATGAGTATGATGGCAAAGACAAAGACTAACAATGATTTCCAAGAGGAATTACCAAGAACCAGGAGCTAAGATATTGTTTCCATGACAAAGTTGCTGAGGACATGGCTTCTATCTGAGCATGTAAATCTTTAAGGATATTCGTCTCATTGCCAGAATTGTCAGGGGTGCAAACACAACACTTAACTTTTAGAATTACAGATGTCCTTTTCCTTAAGATACAGTTTAAAAACTTAATATCATCTGAGCTTGCAAAATCCTTTTACTAGTATGACCTCTGTGTCTAATAGAGAAATATTTAATTCTGTTACTTAGGGCTGGATAACCATACTAGCAAACATTAAGCCTACCTGCATAGGTTAGAAATAAAGGCCTTGAACTAAAAACTACTCTGGCAGTTTCTTTTGATAGTAATCAGGCATTCCTGTCTGAGAATCTCTTTTGAAGCCTCCTGTTTACTTATTTATGGAAGTTACATTTAACTATTATTTTATTTAAAATGCCCAGGAATAGCTGTGTTTTGGCTTTGATTGTCTTTGCTAAGTGTTTAAGATGAAGCAAGTCAAACTGACTTTTGTTTCTATCTATTGTTAACAGTCAGCTGAGTTTCCTTGGGAGTCCTCGGGAACTTGCAGCAGCTTCTCAGATCTGCTAGTGCCACTTGTGCTAGGATGGGTCCAGGCCTTGCTTGACCATGTGGCTTCCCTTGGAAGCATCAGGGATGTCTCCATTTTCTGATGACCCTCCTCTTCACAGCAAATGCACTGATTGGCTTTCGGTCCTCCACTGGTCTCATTAATCTCCCTGATTGGGAGGTTATGTGGCGTAGAGTTGCAAAGCTCTTTGGAAAAGTCCCCTATCCCCTGACTCAGACTGACTCAGAGGGCAAGAGCCAAATTTTTAATTTTAAAACTTAATCTTTTCTTAGTTCAATATTTATTTCCAGATAATCATATGAATAAATAAATCATGTATGCTAATTTTACGATATGCAATGTAAATAAATTGAATCATCTTCCAGAATAATTAAGGTAAAATCCCTTTGCATAATAGCAATTTTTACCATCCAAATATCTAAAATAATAGCTTTCTTCATTTTCATACCTCTTAGTTAATAAGTAAGCTCATGTGTTTTAAAATAATACTTAACCTTACTGATTGAATATAAGTCAAGGAAAAGTAGGATCTTTTGATTTGGCAATAGGAAGGAAACATTTAAAATTTAAAGGAAATTAAGCTTTTTAAAGTATTTCTTCAAAATTTCCAAAAATCAATATTACATAAGGTAAAATTTTTATTTTTCTGTTCTCCAAAAAAATACTAGTTCATCCTTAGCTACCTTATACCCTAAAACAAAATCCTGATTCAATGAAATATGTATTTTTATCTTTAAGGGTTCTAAAATGGTAAGATATTTCTTACTGTTCATATAACTGGAAATATAATAATTATGCTTAAACATTTTCACTTTAGATTCTAGATTATAATATCTTGTATTTTCAAAAACTCTCCTAGTAATTGAATTTCTACATTTATCTCAGTTTTTAAATACACATATTAATTAGTAATTCATACTTTAATATGTAGCATGTTATAATGAATTAAATGCTTAAAAATTACAAGACAATGATAGCGAGGGTATTTTAAATGTTCTAAAGATTAGTATCTCCCATTTATATTGCTTTGCTACATAATTTAAAAAATGGAATTGCAGACTCAATATAGCAGAGTGAATCTGTGCTACCTCATCATGCACAGTTTTTTCTAGCTTCATAAATGACATTATGATCTTGGATTTGGATTTCACCTTTCTGTGTGCTAAAGAACTACATCTTGGGTTAACTGAATCTATTTCACAAGACTGTTGGAAAAAAAATTCAAAGTGGTTTTATAGAAATATACTAGACAAATTTAAGATATAATCTATTAGAACTTAATTTTCTTTATTTCACAATGTTACATTACTGGAACTCATATGCCAAAATGCCCCAAGACAATTGATACAAATCCACTGAGAATATTACATTCAGAGAACTGTAATTACTGGTTAGTAATTCAATTTTCCAAAGAGGCAAATACTGGATCACTTGCTCTCCCAGAAAAAGAGAAAGGAAAAAAAAGTTTTAAATGAAACTTGAATATGTAACTTGGACATTTTACAAAGTAGTTCATATTTTTTAGTTGTAATTTCTTCATGGATATGAACTTGCTCTTCAGAGATAATATCCCTTCTAAGCTCATCACATTTATTTCTTTCCTAAAAAATACAAAAACAGAATCACTTAAGTATTTAAATTCTTAATTTTTTTTTACTATTAGAAATATATCACTACAAAGAAACACATATTAAGCTGCATACTCTTAAGTACATATTATATCATTATGAAAAAGCATTTATTTTTCTCTTGCAAACTTATTATGTAAAGCCTAAAACAAAACAGCATTAAAATATTTTTTTACAATAACTCTGGACCTTTTCTTAAGTGTATTCTTAAGTTCTTAAAAATTTCTTGAATCATTATTTATCTTTAAAGATTTGTGAATATATTTAGCTATAATTAGACAAGAATTTAATTTTGCTTTATAAAGTTTATGGAAATAATATCATCTCATGGGAAGGCTGGAATATTTTAATATCTGTCTGACTTTTGTTGTGTGTTTTCTGCATCTGCAAAGGTAAATGTAACTCAATAGTTTTTGTTTTATAAGCTAGCAATGAATTTGTAAAATTGGAGAGACTATTAAGTGTATTTCATACAAAAAAATAGTTTTAGATCCCTACATATTCTGGACCCTTTATCATGTAGTTTTTGTACTTTGGACTTTTCAGATATTTTCTATTCCATATGATGGTTCAGTCAAATGTGAAACTTCTTTGAAATTCAAGGTATTACATGATTTCTTCTATATAAAATATTTTCTTTAGAAAATTTTACATACCCTTATCAAGTCTGAAACCAAGGTTGTAATTTTAAAATGGGAATGAATACTTTATGTTGAATTTATTATCCCACAAAAATAATAATGCATAAATATCATGTTTAAACAATCATGGATAAACCTTCTATAAAAGCAAATCTTAATGTGTCTATTCATTGGGAGCACACTCTCTCTCTTATAAGAAACAATAGAGCAAATGCAGAGATTTTCCTATACAAATCGAGACATGCCTGATTGAACTGTGAGAAAGTCTCAGGAGATGTCTTCCTAAAATATCATCTGTCAAGAAACTTTATCTTTAAAGACTGGAATTGAAAGATCTCAGGCCCACCCGTGAGGAACTCATGTTTACATAGATCTGTGCCTGAGAGTTGGCTGGGCGTAAGAGCCAGAATTCAAGATACGCGCAAAGAGGAGCAGATTCATATTTCTGAAATCTCCTCTCTCCTTGACAGAAAAATATTTAACTGTAACTTGATATTGTCTATAATGTCATTTCCATATACCTTTTGAAAAAGATACCACCAGGAAACAACTAAACATTCTATAATACATTTCTCTGTTTTTTTTGCAACAAGGTGAATTCACCTTCCCATGGCTTTCTCAAGATCATAAATAAAAAGCACTGCATGAGAATACACAAAGAAAGCAAAGTAAACTAAGGACAAAATGAATTTCCTGTCTATATTCTTCATGGTGGTAATTTCTTAAAATATAATAATGGAATTGTTTAGTTTCATCTTTAAGTATTGAAATTGATGAAAAGAATTTGACAACACATAAAAATATGTAAGCTAGTATGTGACTAGAGGTTGCCATGTAAACTAAATGAAATGATTAAATGTAAAAATGAAAATGTAACAGGACTTATATAGTCTTTGTGTTTTAACAAATTACAATTTTCATTTTGGGTATATGTGGATTTTATTGTACGTGTACCTTAAAAACATTAATTTTCTGAGGGCAGACCATTAATTGGGTCCAATTCATTCTTAACATGAATTGTAAACTCTCTATTATTCAATCTTCCCTCAGTCTGATAGCTGTGAACTCCCAGGTTATCATGAGTATGGCTAAGATGCACTGTGCAGTGCTCATTCAACAAAATGTTGCTGTGGTGCTTGAGTTCCTGTGGTTCTTGATGCCTGAGGTAGTTTTTATTCTTTTGCCCAGATTGCATTCCATACTTTCATCAAAGTTTTAGAGATGTATCTCAATGCCATCTAGAAAATATCTATTTTCTTAGTAATGGACCCCAACAACACATTGCAGTAATACGTTAAATCTATAAATCCTTCAAAGCCTATAGTAAGTCTTTCTAAAAAGGACTGGAGATGTGTCAACTCACAGAAATGCAATAAAGTATTATTGATTTTTGTTAATGATATGCTCATACTGATTACAAATTTCATAGTGTTATAATTGAATATGACATGTAGTAACAATACAGTTACATAGAAAATGACAAGTAAAGCAGTACTATGTATAACTATTTCTAATTTACATGGCAAGTTTGAGGCTAAATTTATTTAAATTTCCATTTGTGTAGCCAATAGATAGCCAAATTATTTTTTCAAGCTTTGTGTGTATGTGTGATGTGTGTGTGTGTGTATATATATATATATATATATATATATATATATATATATATATATATATATTTCAAAATATTTCTATATACTTTCACACTCTAAATAATATTACATAATATTATTGTGGTAATATTTCCTTACTAATGAATAATTAACAACACATAAGATTTATATCAGAATATATTCTTGAAAATGTTCTGTAAAATATTTTAGCTGGATAATTTAAGTGTATAAGCAAAGCTGAAATTTTAAATTTAAATTCCAGGTAAGATTATGATACAGTAATTAAAAAAATACTATGTTAAAAAAAAAAACATATAATGGCCCAGGAATTTTTAATGATTTGTGTGCAGACCTTTGTAGTTAACCTCAGAAACACAAATCTGAGCTAGATGTTTTTAAATAGCAGATGATTATTAACCAACTTAAAAGTCTAATGGAAATTTGTTCATAATTGTCTATTATTTAAAAGCAGTACTCTTTATAGTTTGAATCTGGTGCTACCAGAATCATTACACTAGGAAAAATACTAACAAGCATAAGCTTCTTCTAACCGATAGATATTTTCTGACATGTTGCTCACCATCTCTAGCAGTCAGAGAAATGCAAAGCAAAACCACCCTAAGATTGGCAGCCATTAGGAAGTCAAACAACAACAGCTGCTGGCGAGGATGTGGGGAAAAGGGTACTCTTGTACATTGCTGGTGGGACTGCAAATTGGTGCGGCCAATTTCGAAAGCAGTATGGAGATTCCTGGGAAACCTGGGAATGGAATCACCATTTGACCCAGCTATTGCCTCTCTCAGACTATTCCCTGAAGACCTTAAAAGAGCGTACTACAGGGATACTGCCACATCGATGTTCATAGCAGCACAATTCACAATAGCTAGACTGTGGAACCAACCTAGATGCCCTTCAATAGATGAATGGATAAAAACAATGTGCCATTTATGCACAATGGAGTATTATGCAGGACTAAAAAATGACAAAATCATGGAATTTGCAGGGAAATGGATGGCATTAGAGCAGATTATGCTAAGTGAAGCTAGCCAATCCCTAAAAAACAAATGCCAAATGTCTTCTTTGATATAATGAGAACAACTAAGAACAGAGCAGGGAGGAAGAGCAGGAGGAAAAGATTAACATTAAACAGAGACATGAGGTGGGAGGGAAAGGGAGAGAAAAGGGAAATTGCATGCAAATGCAAGGAGACCCTCATTGTTATACAAAATTACATATAAGAGGTTGTGAGGAAAATGGGAAAAAACTTATTCTAACCTATAGATATTTTATGACATGTTGCTAGTATAAACATGGTGGTTACTTATTGCATGAGGATCAGAAAAAAATGGCAAGCACTTTACATTAACTGTTATTATTATTTGCAAAAAGTCAAATACAAATGTCAATACACACACATATATTCTGTGATAAAATTTCTTTGATCTTACATTTATTTTTATTTTCTTTATAATGACATTTATTTTAACATCTTCTATAAATCAGGCAACTGTAAGAACCACTTACCCCCTCGCACGTATGAAAACACTTGCCTGTTAACTGCTAAATACCTGGCACTTAGAATGTACCTCATTCATTTAATGAGCTCAAAAATAACCTTTGCAAGAAATAACTAGTGGGGCTGTGGTATTCAGTGATAGGGTTTTAATCCTCAGCACCACATTAAAAGAAATAAATAAAAGAAAGGTATCGTGCACATTTGTATCTAAAAATATTTTTAAAAAATAACGGATGATTACATTATAACACTACTTTTCAACTTTATTTTGTTCAACAACCTGAGTTAGCATGCCCTTATCAACCTTCCTGCCTATAACAATATATTGTTTCACAGATAAACTTTCACTTCTCACATGAAGTTCCCTTTCAGAAGGAAAATGCATCCTATTCCCTGGTTCCTACACTCATTGACTTTTTTTTTTCTTCACTAAATCTAAAATTACTGCCAATATAAGTTTTAGAAAGCCACATGAACCCTGAGAACTGAAATTGTAGCAGTCTTGAACTCAGACAGTTAGCATGAAAACCAAAGAAGGCACTGACCTCCTGGTGGACTCCCCAGAAGCACCCAGTTAGGAAAAATGGGCTCTGCTTGACATCACTGACCATCCAGTGTTCCTAGCTAAGTTCTTGAAACCTTCTATTCAATGCCTTTTCCTTCAGTTCTAAAGCAAACATTCAAAACTTGAATAAACTAAAATTTACCTCAGCAAAATGATTCAATAACTTCCATGATATTAAATGTTTTCTTCTTTAACTAACGTGATCAATATTAGAAAAGGGGAGGGAGAGTATAGTGTGCATAACAGAATGAAGACAAATAGAACGAATGTGTTTTCTCTATATTATATTTGATTTTTTTAAAAAAATGGTTCTATCAATACTCAGATCTGTCCTGAAGGTTTGCAAGCTCACTTTGCCACTGAGATAGCCCTAGTCCACAGAGAAGAAAAACTGTCTAATAATTTAAGGTGAATGTCAGAGATGCAGTATAAATCATACCATCATTTTCATTTTAATTCAGGACAAAAGTAATATTTATTTTCTCTGTGACCCATAGATGCAATACTCTTGCAATTATTAAGTTCCTTAGATGATTATATAATTCCTCAGAGTCTTATTGCTACATGGGAAAACTAATAATTGCATAAATGTCAATTATTTGAGAATTAATTTATAAGAGTTGTGCAAGATTGGAGAATATAACAATTGAGATTTTTTAGGTTTTATTTCTGATTGATATAATAGGATGTTTAAACACTTGTATACATTGTATAATCATAGATTCATGGTAAACAACAAATCCTTCTTAATTATTTATCATTTCTTAAAGTTAGAACCTTCAGAATTCTCCCTTCAATTCTTTATACATTATTGCTAAGTCACTCTACTTTACAATAAAACTCCAGAAATTATTCCTTCTAACTATAAAACTATTCCCATTGACAACTTCCCTACCCCTTCTAAATCTTGCCTAACCACTATTCTACTCTCAACTTTTAGGAGATCAACAGGTTTAGAGTTTATTGTTTTTCACTGAGTCTTTTTACTGAAAATAATGCTTTTACATTTTATTTGAAATAGAGATAATAGATAATAAATCTTGAGAGCTTCTGAATTAGATCATTAAAATAAACAACTCATTTTAAAAACCTAAAAAATGGGTAACAAACAAATAATCTTAGAGAAGATATTACTTTAGATGTGGATACAAATGTGCATGTCCAAGTGTGTACACATGTTCATGTACACAGTAAAAAAAAGAATTGCAGGGCCTGGGGTTGTGGCCAGTGGTAGTATGCTTGCCCAGCACATATGAGGCACTGGGTTCTGACCTCAGCACCACATAAAAATACATAAAACAAAGGCATTTTGTCCAACTACAACTAAAAAATATTTAAAATAAATACATGAATAAATACATAAATAAATAAAGAGAATTGCAATTCAATAAAAAGAAGAGGATTTTTTCAATGAACAAATTTGCTTCATTTGAAAATCAAATTGGATCTTGATAACATACCATAATCAATTCCAGATGGATTCAACATTTTTGGGGGGTCACCCCACCAGCTGTGATTACAGGTGTGTGTCACTGCATCCCGAAGACTCAACACTTAGATGACAAAATTAGAATGAAATAAGTGAAATCAAAGAAATAGATGTGGATAACTAACTTTGGAATAACTAATTTTGCAATTGAGAAGAAGGTTGTAAGACTAGGAATAAAGGAGAAATTCACAAGTTTATTATATTTTGCAATATAAATAATAAAACATTAGAATCACTGAACAGACTCATATGGAATAAAAGAAATAAAAAAAGATAATATCATATATATATATATGATATTATCTATAACTTTTCCATATATACAACCTATAAATAAATAAAAAATTTACATAAATTTATATATGTATGTGTATGTATATATATATATATATATATATATATATATATATATATATATATATATATATATATATATCTTACTAATTTGCTTAGGGCCTTACTAAGTCTCTAAGCCTGGCTTTGAACTTGTGATTATTCTGCTTCACCCTCTTGAACCACTGAGTAAAACAAGATTTTGATGCCATTTTAAGCTATCAACTTTCTGTTCTTTATATATACAGATAAATATATGTGTATATGCATATATATTTAACCATCATTCAAGAAAATGAAAATAAAGTTAAACTGATATAAGAATTTTCACTTCCTAAACTTTCTGAAGAAAAATTTGCCAAAATTTTGGAGTATGTGTGTACTTTTATTAAACTGTATACTTTTGATCTAGTAATTCCAATTTCAATCATTCTTGATATTCAGGTTAAATATTTATATAAAAATGTGTTCTATAATTTAACTTGTATGAATTATAAATAATAATCTATTAGTTAATATCTTACACCTTATTACTATGATAATATACGGCAAAATAGTTTCAAAATATTTTTGAAGATTTTTGATCTGGAGAGACATTTGATTACAAATGCTCAAGTTAAAAAAATATAAAATATGTTCATTGGGTGTTTGGTCGTATATAGACACATAAGCATATAAGTTTAAATTTACACTATTTTAGTATTTAAAAAGGAGTCTTCATAAACAAACCTTACATACAGATGTATGATAAAACACTAAAATACAAGCCATGTTAAACTTAAAATACAGGTGAATTTATTATCATATTTATGTTTTTTGTTTTTCAAAATGCTAATTGAAGAATATTTAAAATCTTCTCCACTTTTTAATAAAAGTATCGTTGGAAGACTGTATGACAGAGGTTGTCTAAGTAATTCTTTCATGATGAATTGAATATACGTTGGAGGCTATGTATGAAAATGGGTTGTCTCTCTGAACTCATGAAGGAATTTAATTACAAAAATCTTATGTAAATGATATTAAAGAAGGTAGAAACTAATTGGACTATGGTGTTTAGTGGTAGGGCCATTGAAAAATGTTTAGGTTTGATTACTTCATTAGGATGGAGCCCCTTTGATGGAGTTCTTGTGGTTTTATAAGGAGAAAGAACTAAGATATAGATTTGAGAGATACACAACATGGCGCCTACCATGTTGTGATGCATCCAAGAGGGACTCCTCTCAGAGCCTTAAACCTGTAAAGATCTGAAACATCTGAAAGATGGGATAAATGGCCATGACCAGAATGCTGATAGAAATACAGACAGTAAGGACCATGCTGATGAGAACTCAGATGCAAATGAAGACTATTCTACTGGAAACTGGAATCAACAATTGTCACACCTCTGCTGTGAATGTGGCTGAACTGTGTCCATGCTCTGAAGCTTATGGAGGGCCAAATCTAGAAGTGATGGACTATAATATCTAATGGAGAAAATATGTAGTCAAAACAGCATTCAGTCTCCTTCCTGGTTACTTTAAATTGCATTCTATAGAACTTGGAACCAATGGGATAATCTAAAGCTGAAATGTATAATTTAAAAGAAAAATATGGAGAATTCAGAGCCTGTTTAGGGAAGGAGTGAGAAAAAGCACATTTGTGACAGAAGGGTAGAGTGGAAAAACCACTTTCTAAATGGCATGTGCTCATTAGTAAGACAATTGGGAAAAAACCTAATTTCTTGACCACTGAGCCACATCTGCAGCCCTATTTTGTATTTTATTTAAAGACAAGGTCTCACTGAGTTGCTTGGCACCTTTTTTTTTTTTTAAATAATACGTTCTTTAGTTTTAGGTGGACATAATATCTTTATTTTTTTATGGTGATGAGGATGGAATCCTGTTCCTCACATGTGCTAGGTGAGTGCTCTGTTACTTGAGCCACAACCCCAACCCTTAGCTCCTTGCTTTTGCAGAGGCCAATTTTGAACTCACAATACTTCTGCCTCAGCCTCCCAAGCAGCTGGGATTTCAGGTGGGCATCACCGTGCCTGGATTTATCTTATGTTTGAGGCGAGGTCTTGCTTATGTTGACCAGTTTGGCTTCCAACTCCTGGGCTCCAGTGATTCTCATTGTCAGAGCATCCTGTACAGTGGGGACAGCGAGGACTACAAGGTCATGCCACCATGACTGGCTTCTTATTTTTTAAACAAGGCTGTTCCGGAGCTGGGTCTGGGGCTCAGTGGTAGATCTGCTTGCTTAGCTTGCATGAGGCACTGGGTTCGATCCTCAGCACCACATAAAAATAAGTAAAATAAACATTAAAAAAATACAACAACATGATTTAAAATAGACAAAAAAGCAAGATTGTTCTGATGTCCCAATTTAACAGATGAAACCGTGGAGGTTGGGGCTGCGTAACTTGCTGTAGCAGACGCTGTGGGTGCTCCACCCATGACCCCCACCTATCCCGCTCAAGGCTCTGACGGTGCAGGGGGGATAGAGAGCCGAGCCATTTTATTGGTAGAGGCTGGGACACATACACTGGCAGAGGCTAAGCCACTTTCCTAAGTTTCCCCACTTGTCCTGGGGAATCTGTGTCTTGCAGCATGACAGATGAGCCATGTCTTGCAGGCATGGTGGACTGTGTGTGGACAGTCAAGGGGGTGGGACTGGAATGAGGGTGAGCAGGAGAAAATAAGGTCCCTGTGGCCCCCAGTTTTTCCACTGTCATTACTGGGTTTGAGAAGCCTAAGCCATCATGTGTCACAGAATCAGAGCCCCAGGCCTAGCACCCCACTTGCAATCCCAAGCAATCCTCCCTGGGAAATTTCTTGTGGGGCGTGCCGGCTTGTTTTTTTTGTTTTGTTTTGGGGTTTGGTTTGGTTTTTCAAACACAAAGCAACTAAAACAAACACATAGCAATTAAAACCTCCAAGTGAGGGCAGCCACTGTCCTCGGGCAGAGGGTGGAGCACAGTTGGCCCCTGGGAAGCTTGACCTGTTGTTCCTCATTGGAACACGCTGGTGGCCAGTGGACTTGTCTGTGTTTTGAGTGTCAACAAAAACAAGTTGAATTACAAAGTACTAAAGTCCCAGATGTGGTGTCACACACCCACAATCCCAGTGACTTGGAAGGCTGAAACTGGGAGATCACAAGTTCCAGGCTGGACTGGACAACTCAGTGAGGCCCTGTCTCAAAAACAGTAGGGGCCACACACGTGTGGGAGGCTGAGATGGGAGGATTCCAAGTTCAAAACCAGCCTCAGCCTCGGGGAGGTGCTAAGCAGTCAGTGAGTCTCTGTCTCTAAATAAAATACAAAATAGGGCTGGGGAGGTGGCTCAGTGGTGGAGTGCCCCTGAGTTCAATCCCCTCCCAAAATAACAGAAGGGGCTGAGGGTGTGGCTATGTGGTCAAGTGCTTCTCAAGCAGGTGTGGCCCTGTGTTCACATCCAGTACCAAAAAAGAAAGAGGGAAGAGAGAGAGAAAAAGGAAGGAAGGAGGCAGAGAGGAAGGGAGAAAAAGAGAAAGTCCTGAAGTGGTGCTGAATGAACGGGTTTGAAATTGTTACCAACACAGACCACAGTGTGGTGCAGTGACAGGAGGAAGATGTCTGTGTCTGTCACACATGTGGTGGAACACGCAATTGCCTATTACCAGGAATCAGAAACTAGAATGGCGGTGGCCTCTGGGAAAGGCAGGAGGGTGGCTGAGGGTTGTCTTTAATTTTATCCTGTAAGCATTCATGAGCAGTCAGTGTTTTTAAAAGTGTGTGTGTGTCCTCATTACAACCCTCTGCCCCATCCCCTTGGTGCCCATATTCCCTTGGGGACAGGGTATTGTGGTGCTCCACCTCGACCCCCTCTCTCCAACCTGTCCCTGCTGGGTGGTGGGGCCCTGGAGAAACTCTTGGCCTCTCTGGACTTCCATTTCCCTGTGGTACAAGGTGAGACTGGACCAGGTTTCCCCCAAGACCCCTCCCATCCCAATGTCCCATGTGCTGTGACTTGGTAAACCCAATCCAGGGCCCAAAGCTGGTCTGATGTGCAGAAAACCTCTCCACCCAGCCCACCCCACGACCCCAACTTAGGCCACTGAAGCCTCCCAAGATGTTGGGACAGCACACCCAAACAGCAGCAGTGCTTGGGCAGGTGTCCCGGCCTCCAGGCAGCCTCTGCCCCGCCTCTGCTGCCAGCACCCTGACTGTGCCCTAAGACCCAACTATTCCCTGTGCGGACCTTGAGGGACTCTCCCTTTTAACACAGGATACTGCATATGCTTCCCCAAGCCCTTGTTCTGCAGCCCAGGGACACAGCGACACCAGGACAAGGGCCTCTCCCCACGATGGGGTTCCCTGGAGGGTGGTCCATTCATTGGTCCCCTAGGGTCTGGAGCCACCCAAGCCCTAGTCCTCCTCCCATTCATCCCAGCAGCTCTCCCCGGCCAGGAAATCCCTCTTGGGCCTATGTTGTCACCTCTGTCATGTGCACCCTGAACCCTGATGGACAGGAGAGCACCCTGTTACTAAGACAGCCGCTAAGACCAAGCACATCTCCACACACATCCCACCCAGGAGCCACCTGGGAAGGGTGATCTCAGCAGGCCCGAGAGCCTACAGCCCTCCACTCCGCCCTGGAGAGTCAGGCCCAGGCCCCACCTGGCAGAAGAAAGCAATCTCTTCCTTCCTGCAGGGCTGTGGGGCTCACTGAAAACCCACTTTTTTCCCTGGAGCCCAGAGCACTCAGGAAGCAGCGAGCACAGGAAGGGCAGCCTGCGCCCAAGGACTGGATAGAGGCTGCCAGGAGTTCCTGGCTGGTTCCAGGCTCCCCCAGCCATTGGGAACCCAGGCCTGGGATGCACGAGACCTTGGAAAAAGTCACAAGCTGTCCTCAGCAGCTGAGGACATTGGCCAGAGCCTATAACATTAACCTTTACAGATATCACCTGTAAATGGGAGGATTCAGCCCCTTTCCTGAGAGGAGCTGCAGAAGGGATGAGCTGCAGGGGGTGCCTGGCAGAGGAGGTTACACTTGCCCTTTCCATCAAAGGGACACAGGCTGGGAGTGGGAATGGACAGGGGTTCTCCTTTCTCAGATGGGAGAACCAAGACTCAGACAGGACACGCTGGGTCCTGAGAACTACAAGAACCCCCATTCTTCAGGTTTCTCGTAACAACCATAGCAGTTGTCTGGGCTGCAAAATGTGGCTTGTGGAGCTCGGTGAGCAATTGTTACACCTGCAAAGAACCACAAAGGTCTTTTGACTCGATGGGCCTCGCGTGCATCTCCCTATCCCATCCAAGGGCAGCGCACAGCACCACTGACCCTTGCTGTGCAAGAACTCAGTCCAGGGCTGCCAGATCTCCTGATCACCTGGAGCCCAGGAGCCCAGCCCGGGTCAGCCCTGGGGGAGGGAAGCCTGGTCCTGAGCACAGAGTCTGAGGGGGACTCCCCTGTGTGTGCCCATGGCCTTCAAGGAGGGCTACTGCAAGAGGTGGCAGGGTCTCCCAGGGCACTGGCCTCCCCTTTGCTGCAGGACACCCCTCTACACCCACCTCCTCCCAAGCCACCTAAGGGACAGAAAAAGTAGTTAGGGCCTCACTGTCTGCAATGACACAAACATGGGCTCTTGGTCACTTGTAGCTGTGTGACCTCTGGCTAGTTACTCAGCCTCTCAAAATTTCACTTTCTTCATCTGTAAAACAGGGGAGGAGAGCCTCTCTTTGTAGGAGAATAATGCTGCTCATCAAATTCCGTCATTCCTGTCTATAAACACATTATGGTTCCAGAAGCCTTGGCGCATGCCTGTAATCCCAGCAGCTCAGGAAACTGAGGCAGGAAGATCACCAGTTTGAGGCCAGCCTCAGCAACTTAGAAGACCTTGTCTCAAAAATAAAGGAGGTGGAGGCTGTGGATAAAATTCAGCAGTAAAGCACCCTGGGTTCAATCCCCACTACCACAAAAGAAATGAAAATATAAAAGGTATTGTCCCTTTTCTGTTGTAATACACCTCAAAGCCCTGGCTATGTGGTTAACACAAGTAGTTACCTGGGAGTTTTCCAACCCTGGATAAACAGGGAGTCCCCTAAGCAAAATCTGATGCCCAGGCCTAATTCAGAAAGGAGAGAAGGGAGATAAGGCAGCCCACCTCTCAGCCTTGCCTTGGCTTAAAGAGGAAAATCACTGATCTAGTCTATTGGCCTCCAGACAGATAGGGAAACTGAAGCACAGAGAGGTGGTGTGACTGGAGCAAAGTCACACAGCAAGCAGGAAGCAGGGCTGGACCAGAAGTTCCATGCTGACTCCTGCCTGCTGCCCCAGCTCATCTAACCCTTACTGTTTTAGCAACACTCAAGGCCTCCAAGGCCAGACACAAAAGGGGCAAAGAGGACTCGGCTGCACTCCAGAGTCGTGGAAACTGGCAGGACAGTGCCAGCGATCCTTGCTGTGTAAGAACTCAGTCTGGGGCTGCCAGATCTCCTGGTGACTTTGAAGGACAGTTAGAAACCTGAGTTTTTGTGCAAACTTTCCTGAATCTTAAGAATTACGTTCTAGGGCTGGGGTGGTGGCTGAGTGGTAGAGGGCTCACCTAGTATGTGTGAGGCACTGGGTTCGATCCTCAGCACCACATAAATATAAAATAAAGATATTGTGTCCACCTAAAACTAAAAAATAAATATAAAAAAAGAATTGCGTTATAATTCCAAGCAAATTTTTTAAATATTTATTTTTTAGTGGTAGTTGGACACAATACCTTTATCTTATTTATTTATTTATTTATTTTTAATGTGGTGCTGAAGATCAATCCCAGGGCCTTGTATGTGCTAGGCGATCGCTCTACCGTGGAGCCACAGCCCCAGACCCCAAGCAAATTTTTAACCTAAACAACCAACCAACAAAAACCTGGAGCTGGGTGCGCTTCTCTGGTTACCAGTTTGGGACCTCAGTTCAGGATTTCATGGTAGAACCTGGGGATAATTTTTTTGCACCGAATCAGGATAACATGAGAGGTTCTTGGAAAGTATCTTTCTCTATAAATCAGCGTCTGGTCCTGGTGGCTCATATTCTGCCGTTACCTATTTGCTCCTGTGAGCCAAACAGTGCTGTCCCCGGATATTCTTGCCAAAAGGTTTTGAAGAGTTTATTACAAATATCGTTGTGTAGAGAACAGATTTAGGTACTGTCCTGGACCTGGAAGAACAGAAAAAATTAATGGAAAATGTACTGCATCCCATGAGAGGGAGGAACAAAAAAGGCTGTGCTGTGGCATCTTCAGCCTCCCTCCATTGCTTCAGTGTGTAAGAGGGTAAACTGAGCCCCCTTGTGGAGCAGACCCTGAGGTCACATATCTATTTCAGAGCCCTAAGACCCTTCTTCCCCACTGGGTCAACAGTGACTTCTGACAGAATTACTGGATGCCTCTCCTGACTCCCTTTGCTTCCTGTGGATGCACCCACCATGCCCTCTGCTCCTTCATCACTGCATCTCCTGGTTCCTAGGCTGTGCTCACCTAAGGGGTCCCGGGTGGGATGCTGCTTCCAACGTGCTTCCTCTGTCTTCTCCCCATCCACTGTTCTTATGGTTGGGATCCACTCACTCAGCCTGACTCTGCCTCACCAGCCCTGCCAAGCAACTAAGCCCCACTATGTCCTCTCCATTTTTTTTCACAGGCTCCACCCAGCATCTGGCCTCTTACCTGCACTGTTCTGCAGAGCCATGCCCACTCCACCCATTTGATCTTCTACATTGTGTCCATGTGGCTCATCTTCCACAGACATATTTAACACTCTAGGATTGCAGGATTTTCTCTCTAGCTCTGGAACCTTTGTAGTATGGCTTGTTTGATATAAGAATACCTCAATATTGTGATTAACAATGTTTCTCAAAAGTTAAAAAATAACATTAAAAAAATCTGAGGATGAGGCTCAGTCGTTATGTTCCCCTAATTTGAAACCCTTGTACAAAAAAAAAAAGAAAGAAAGAAAGAAAGAAAAAGGAAAAAAGAAAAAAAAGAAAAAAAAAGAAATAGAAAAAAAGAATAAAGAAAGAAAAATAGGCAAGGAAGAAAAAAATGTGGTTCCTTTTTCTTATGTTATGTGTTACAAATTTAGCATTCATGTTTACCTGTTGTGGAGGCTGTGAAAAGTCAGTCTTTCATACATACTTCCATGCCCACACGTGACCTTTTGCTGTAAGGCTATTGCTTTATGTCAAGGTGTATAATTTACCTACCACCTCACTTAAATTGGAATTTTCAAATCCTAGGTTTCTCTGGTAGCAGGGTTCTTCTTCAGTCCTTGGAACCTGACTTCTTCCTTCAGTGCTCATTTAGTTTCAAGTTTTTTTTTTTTTTTTTTTTGGAGAAGATACACTTGAAAATTGGGGACAGTAAAGCTTGCTTAAACTCACTTTCCCAATGGCCCATCAGTGCAGGAATGGAGATTGGGACCAGTGTCAGCCTGTTGTGGAATAGTTCTCAGGAGAACCATGGGAGCCCTGAGATTTTGGACTTGAGTGTTGGCATCAAGAGAAAAGATACTCACTCTCTGGGAACATTCTGCAGCAGATGAGGGACCCTGGAGATGACTCAGGCCCAACTCTGTCCCAATGGCTCAGATTAGGTACTATAGAGGTTCTGTGTTGTACTTTCCTTCCATCCTCAGAGACCTGAAAAACAATTGGTGACAAAGATGGCTGGTTTTCTTGACCTACATTGTTCCTGAACCTGAAGACAATGAACAGAAAGCAGAACAAGGAGGAAAATCAATGCATCTGTCTTTCCAATACTAGAAAGGTAAACCCATCAAATACTGAAAAATATTTCCTTTTACTTGAAAATCAAAAAGCCCAGTGATTGGTAGTCTGTGCTGCTATGGCTATCCAGCTATTCCATCATGCCCCAGGGCCCTTCTTGTTTTTCATTGTGCCATCCATTTAATACAGCAATCAGGCGGAAAAAAAGGAAAAAAAAAACAAAGAGCCAGAGTCCCAGTTGCTTCCAATGTTATCTCATTGGCCAGCACAAAATCACAGAGACCCCTACCTGCAAAGGATATTGGGGAATACAGTTGTTTTTCACTTTTACTTTGGGTTTGTTTTTGTATTTGGTTGTGGGGACTGAATCTATGATTGCTTAATCACTGAATAACCATCCCCAACCCTTTTTAAATTTTAGAGACAGATTTTTAGGGCTTTACTAGATTGCTGAAACTGTCCTTACACTTGTGAGCCTCCTGCCTCAGCCTCTATACTCACTGGGATTATAGGCATGTGCCATTAGGCCTGCCTGTGTTTTTTTAGGTGCTGGAGTTGGAACACAGAGACAGGCACATGTAAAATTTGTTTACTACTGAGCTGTAATTTCAGTCATAAACTTGTCATTTTGAATTATTAGCAACCCATTTTAAAAAAAATAAAAGGTCCCAGTGTAATGAATGAGGGATACCTGCCACCTGGACCTTAGCAACCTGTTGTGCTGGTTTGCCTTAGTGCAGGCCCAATGCATACTCACAGGGTGGCATAAAAAGATGGGCATCAAGTGAGGAATGGGTTCTGATGGGCTGTGAAAGGAGAACTGCTGGATGGGTGGCAGACTGAGATACTGTTCTTTCATGTGTTGTGATGGGCATCTCAGGTGGAGAAGGGGTAGAGGGTGAGTGCATTTGGGTGGTTACACAATGAGATAAATCCACATTTTTTAAAATATTTTTTTCTTAAAATATTTTTTCCCCTGGGATGTCAGGCCTGCACCACTGAGCCAACTCTTATACAATTTTTAAAGTTATTTATTCCATGGTAATATTGATCTATTGAAACTTACAATATAAAAACATACTTACAAGATATTCCCTTATTATAAATAAAGTTATAAGAATTAGAATATGTCATTTTTATAAAAATAGATGTCACAACACTTGTTCCCAGTGACCAAATATGACCCATTAAATGTTAAACACATATGGACATTTGATTTATATATTTTATTCTTTTTTCCATATTTATTATTGTAGACAAGTTCTAAACACTGAATGAGTGAATGCAGAGGTTTATGGCAATTTCCATAATTATTAATTGAGTATAATATTTTATTTTTCCTAGTAGTGGCATTTATTTTTCCACAAATACTGCATGTGGCATTCATGTGTTGAAGCTGAAAAGTTAATCACACAGAAACTGAGAACAGAAACACTTCCCGGATTTATGATAAGAATGAGAAACTGACTGATTGTGTGTAGGGAGTGCAAAAAACAATTAAGTCCAGAAAGTAACTCTTAGGTTTTAGAGCACAATAAGGAGATTACATTGTATAATAACTACTTAAATAAATCAAAATAGCCAGAACTTAGAAAGTTTCAAACACAGAATAATAATTTTAATGAGATGAAAATTACCCTGATCTGATAATTACACACTACTTACACATGCCGAGTTATAATAATGGGTCTCATATCCAAGTACAAAGAGTAGATTCCAGGTAAAAATAAAAATAAATAGAAGTAAATTCTTTGATGTTTTAGCCAAATATCTACAATACCTCAGATTTTTAAATGATATCCTATGTTCATGAATGTTTCACTGTTTTGGTTTCCCTTAGTGTCATGTCTTTTAGATCTGCAAGGTCTAAAGAGTCATGGAATGATTTAGACTTATTTACATAGATTTCTCATGAATGTTATTTATTTTAAAAACTTGTTTACACTTTATTTTATTATTTTATTTTTATGTGGTGTTGAGGATTGCACACAGATCATCACATGTGCTAGGCAAGCATTCTACCACTGAACCACAATCTTAGCCCTGATGACTGGTATTTTTTAATATGTGCCTGGAAAAAAGCTAAAATACATACCTACTATTTCAGGTACTTGACTTAAAATCCAACATGCCTTGTATAAAAAAAATATTCCATCAGATTAACATCAAATTTTTTGTATCAATTTTATGCATGGTTGTTTTACTGGAGAAATGCATCGCTTACTTCAAGCAGATGAATATTGGGACTCTTATGGAAGTTTGTCTTTTAGGCTTGGGTCAAATTATTTTCCTTTAATTTAAAAACCTTACAATGGAATGACTTTGAGTCTATCTGAACTGTGACTTTAATTACACCTTTATTCCAGATGACTAAGGAGAAAACAATAATAATATATTTCGACTGATATTCAATAGCTGGACTTTGGTCACTTAAGATAGTTTTTCTGGTCTTGATAATAGCATATATGCAAGGTGGATAGCTACATTGGGGATTCAAAGACAGGCCTTAAATACTGTCAATGAGCTTTCTACACATATTGCTAGAAAATTTTAATATCATGAAAATAATTTGAATCCACAACATATGTAGCCATTATGAAAAGAAAAGTTTTAAATCTGTTAAATCACATAGATGATGAAGTACATAATTAAAAGATAATGGCCAGCATTTCTACTGAGTACTTTTTATTTCAGAAACACATGCATATTTGATCCTTGTTCTTCTTTCATACACAATAGCTCTAGAATACATGTAATAAGACTCCATATATGTAATACAAGATGATCAGATTTAGCACCAACATAACATTTGAACTCAATGAAAGACTACAAATACAAATTAAAAAATCATCTTAGAGGATATGCTTCTCAGTGTCATCTTAGATGATATATTAAAGGCATTAAGTCTGATAATAAATGGTCAAAAGATAGATCTAAAAAATACATCTATGTGCACACCTACTACATTGAGATTCATTTTTTGAGAAGATAGCAATTTTTACTTTTGTACAATCATTCCATTTCAATTCATTGAAAATTGTAGAGTTTTCAATATATTCCTACTGCTTAATCAAGAAGAGAAAGATGAGATCAACTTAACACTCTATCTCAGAAAATCTCAAAAGAAGATAATATCAAGAAATATTTTGAGAATATATGGTAATTCTGAATCTATAAGAAAGGCTATGTACAGTGGGAGCACAGCTACTATTACACAATCCAGACATGATTTGGTAATAATATTCGAATGGCACCTGGAGAATATTAGAGAGAGTTGATAATTGAAGTGGGAAAAATGTGTGTTGGGTGAATCCACATATATCCCTAGTAATAGGATAGGCTGAGATTGATAAAGATGACACTATTTGAAATAAGGGCTTCTGCTTCATTTTCTCTTAAGATATATACTATTAATATGGAATTTGAAAATAAAGATCAACAAAATATATTATTTTATTAGTATAAGAAACATTTCCTCTGAAGTTCATCTTGAGATCTCAGCTAACACCATAATTTTCTTCTGCAACTTCACGTCCCTTTTCTAGCACAAGATCTAACCCAAGAACTTTACCATTGGTATCTTGGCCCTAACATATCTAGGGATGCTGATAATTATGGGGTTTATAGTTACAGATGTTTTTGTCTCAGAATTTTGGAGATGACATCAAATATAAATTAATAATCTACTTTCACAGGTTTGGAGAGGGGGCTTCTCCATTATTACCATCTGCCTGCTGAGTGTTCTCTATGACATACACCTCAGCCCCAGAAGCTCTTGCTTGGCAACGTTCAACCATATATTGTCACATCAGAGCCTGTGGTTCCTTGTTTCTTGTGGGTATTCTGCATGTATGTGACCTGATGTGATCTTATATTTATTACTGTATGCTGAATAATTATACAGATGCATTACTTTCTAAGGCATTTATTTTAAATGTTTGGGATGTTCCAGACATTCTTTTTATAGGGTTCATGTCCTCAGGTCTTTCTAAAATCCAATAAATAGATAAACCTCTAACTAAAAAATAAATGATGTTATCACTATTAAAACATAAACATTAATCTAAATAAACAATATTTAAATCTCTCAGCCCATAGGTATAAGGACTTAGATTACAAAGATCAATTTTTTGGGAGACACAAACTACCAAAATGCATTGTGTCCTTGGTGATCATTGTACTGGGAAGAAACTATTGGTTTCAGCATTGGACTCTCACCAAGCCATGGACTTATTAAGGGTAGGACACTGATGTTTTCTTCTGTAACCATGACATAGTATCAATCATATGTAAAAAGAAAAATAAATTACAGAAAGCGAAAATGGTTCCCACATAAAAAGAAGGCATTACCAGCATTCTGTAATAGTGCAAAGAATATCCAAAATGTGGCCTCTGTCTACTGGGGCATCTACAGAAAGCATGAACTTGTATACTTTCTGGCAGAAAAAAAAATGTTCTAACCTTCCAAAGAATTGGGCTTTATTACTTGAAATTATAAAAAGTAGCTATTGATAAAGCAATATTTCTTGCAGGACTGAACATCCAATGTACATTTGCAAGAATATAAAATAGATTCACAGAGCTATTCAATACAGAAATATTGTTAATACATAAAGCTCAGGAATAGCCCAAATGTCCATCATTTGTTTAGTTCCAACTTTGGTCTATCTACAACATGGAAAGGTAAGATTTTTGCATATGTGGGGTGTTTTCCAGGTTGTTTCATTGAGTAATAAATAAGGGGCAGACAGGATATACAGGAGCACTCCCTTTTGGGTAAGAAAGAAATTTACCTAATAACTTATTATTGTTATTGACTCCTACCAGAACAAGAAACAGTAAGAATATATACTAAAAACAATTAAAACAGATGTTCATGAAGGGCAATGGGAAAAGGTTAGTGGGGATGGAATAGAGTAGAGTCTTTAACATGGGTTTATATTTGAACCACATGAACAACAACCATGTTGAAAACATATAATTAAATCAATAACAAAAATCAAGCCCAACAGGTAAGAGTCTGACAACCCAATCATGAACCACACTATTTGGTGACTAATATCTTTTTGTTTTTCTTCTTTTTAAGAGAAAGAGAGAGAGAGAGAGAGAGAGAGAGAGAGAGAGAGAGAGAGAGAGAGAGAGAGAGAGAACTTTGAAAATATATATATATATATATATATATATATATATATATATATATATATATATATATATATATTGTTTTCAGGGGAAACAACATCTTTATTTTATTTTTATGTGGTTCTGAGGATAGAACCCAGTGTCCCGCGCTTGCCAGATGAGCATGATACCACTTGAGCCAGATCCCCAGCCCCTAATTAGTTTCCTAACCTGGCCTGATTTCCAGGATCTTTTTCTCCAATGTGAACAATATTTTACCTAAATTTTTTACCACATGCTTGTTGCAATGTAATATTTACTGATCAGTAATTAGCCATAAAGGATCCCAGGATTCATATGCAATATTTAGTGTCAGTGCAGCAAGGGACAACATGGGTTTTATGCTTTCTCCATTAGACTAGAGTTTACAATGGAAGGGGCCACTTCTTATCTTGAGTGAGCAGCCTGGTGAATACACAGATACGACCATTAATAGGCACTGAAGAATTCTTTGAAAGTTTATTGCCAGGAACACATAGAGGACTTGACAGTTACTTCCAGGTCCAGATTTCAGAAGCTTGGCTATACACACTTGGGGCAAAATGACCAGTCCTAGACCCTGTGTGAATATGTATTGCAATATTGTGGTAGTTTATCATAAGCCTAGGCAGAAAAAGGTTGGGTCTTGAAGGTTATTCAGTCATGTGGGTAGAGCTATGGAATGAGATTAATGTCCTTTATTAAATGAGAGCTGCACAGAAACTTCTCAATTTATCCTGTGAGGACACACATGGTGCACTTCCTTACTCTCATCAAGCTGCTATAATAATTTATGGTAGACTGGGTGGTTTATAAGGCACAGACACTCATTTTTCACATTGTATAAGATCAAGGCACAAGGCTATTCAATGCTTGTTGAGAAAATTTATAATGGGTAGAAGCTCCTGGCTCTGTCATAATGTGGTAGAAGAAGCCAGCTAGCCTGTATCACCTGTTCATTAGAGCATTAATTCCACTGATGAAGTCTTCAGCCTCAGAAACTCAACACCTCTCCACAGACTCACCTTCTAATACCATCACCTTATTGGAGAGAAGTTCAACCAAGATACTCAAAGGGACACAAACCTTCATATTACAGCTTTCTATTAAAAAGCAGGATCTCAATAGTCAATAAATCTGTTGGCAAGTTGATCTTAGAAATCTGAGCTTTCAGAAGTCCACAAATAAAATTTGTTTTTGCTTGTAAAGCATGTAGTTTCTACAACTCCCTTAGAGCAGTCCAATCCGACTAAAGTATATTTCAAATGATGATATTGTCTTTTCAATTGTTCCTCCATTATGAACAGTTCTCTGATTTTTACACATGTTATCAACTCTCTGGGCATCTCTCTCTCTGTATGTGCCTATGTACATGCACATACAACAGAAAGGAGTTTGGGGCTTTCTGGCAAGCCCAATCCTCATATTCTGCATTTCTACATGTCAAATTTGAAAACCACCCACTTGGCCCCATCCCTGCCAGGCAGGCCCAGGCCTCCTGTGGTGTTACTCTCTAAGCTACCTCTTTGTGGTTGGAGTGAAGCCTGCTTCTACCCTGTACTCTGGACTCTGCTCTCTCCTCCTCAGTCCTTGCCAATACCCTGGTTAGAGCCAGGCCTTCCATTGCACCTGTACCTCCTTTTACTACTCTATAACCTGATCATTATGTGCCAATGCTTTACCATGCTCATTTGTGCATTTCTTCCCCTCTGTTCCCACAGCTACAATGAAGCTGCCATTTGCTAGCTGTGTGACCTAAATCAAGTTAAATCGAAACAGCTGAGCATCTTTGTCCTGCAACATGAGTGTAAACATGGCTTCGCTCATGGAGTTCTTATTGCCAGTGAAGAGGGCAGGGATAAAAGTCTCAAAAACAATAGTCCAGTACATGGTCATCAAGGGCTCCTGATGTCATTAAATGTTACCACTACTAGCTGTCAATCTCATTTCACCACTTGGGAACATGAATCCCTGAAAGGTAAAAAAATAATAATTATAATTAAGTTCACCTGGCCAGTGGGACTAGGTCTGCTCTGACTCTAGATTCTCTGTCCCAACCAGAGCTCAGGGCCAGGATGAGTACAAAGGTGCCACATGAATAGAGGACTAATGTAAACCTTATGAAGCCAGTTTCATGAATGGACAAAAGGGAAAGAATTGTGGGAAGGAACCATATCCTATATCTGACACCTGGAGAATCAGGAGATTTTACCTTCACATTGATTCCCTTCTCTTGAGAACAAAACTGTAATGAAAACAGACCCCTGAAACAGGTTAGTCATCAATGCATACAATAAAGGAAACTCTGGAAGTTACCAGGCTGTTTGGTGCATGTACAAGCAGTAAGAGCCACAGATCGGAAGACCTCAAATAGTTCACGTGAGACCTCATTATTCCTGCATCTTCATTCCCTGGCTCACACAATGGCAGGCTGAGCTTGGAAACTCAAGGTTCTGTGTGCTGGCAGGTGATATACCCAAAAAATAGCATCTACACAACTTTTCACAAGTTTACTCATTCCACTCAGCCATAAACAAGAGAGGAATTATATCATTTGTGGGAGATGGAGGAACCTGGAGCACATCAAATTAAATTAAATAAATCAGATGCAGAAAGTCAATTTTCAAGTGCATTCTCTGATATGTGAAAGGTAAAAAGAAAAATGGAGTGAAAAAAGAAGTGGATCTCAAAAAAATTGGAGAGAGAATAGTTGAGTTTAGATTGATGGAAGAGAGGAAAAGAGAGATGATTCAGGCACTGATAAATGAGACTGATCAATGATGTTATGCCCTTACATATATATGTTACAAATGAATATACTAATAAATTAATATAATGTCCTAATATAAATGACATTTTTGGCACCTGTGACTGAAATTCAGCATGCTTCACAATTGAGCAACATTTCTTCACCACTCCTTTTATGTATTTTTTTTTGAAATAGGTTTCTGCTAAGTTGTTCAAGGCTTTGCCAACAGACAAAAAGCTGGGTGACCACTTTTTGTCTTTGTAAAAATACAAAGGTCTGTCATCCCTCTGGCTTATGGAGCACTCACTAGGCAACAAGTGCCAACTATTTATGACTTCATTTAATTCTCATGACAGTCTTGAGAAGCAAGTGGCATCATCCCCATCTTTAACATAAATAAATAAAAGTTGCGAGAAATTAAAGATCTATTCAGGCTGAGTGAGGTGGCACGTGTCTGCAATACCAGCAGATTAGGAGGCTGAGGCAGAAAGATTGTGAGTTCAAAGCCAACCCCAGCAAAACTGAGGTGCTATGCAACTCAGTGAGACACTGTCTGTAAATAAAATACAAAAGAGGACTCGGGATGTGACTCAGTGGTTATGAGCCCCTGAGTTCAATCCCAAGTACCAAAGGAAAAGAAATCTATTCAAGCCTTAAAAATATATAAAAGCCAGAATAAAAATATACGATATGTACACAAGACCTTGGTCCATTAACATTTATTTTATACTAATTATAACATCTAGGAACCTCCCTGAAAGCTTAATACATCCAATGCTTGAGAGTACTCCCCAGAGATTTTTGTTTCACTGATTGGAGCTAAAGTCCAGGTATCAGGATAATTGACTCTAATGCTCACAATTAGGAATGGAATCACTTTTCTATTAAAAATAAGGGAAGCACAGACAAAGAGTTTGGATTCACCTGCTCAATATTGTGTGTCAAGTCGACAGGAAAACCCGGGTATGTGTATGTACTTCTGTAGCTCTCCAAAGAGCTCTCTGTGGCTCCAAACAAAAGAAGACTCCACAAAGCTGGAAGCGGAACACAAGCCAAACCCTCTGCCAAAACTCACCCCACAATACTCCAATTCTCCTAGACAATAAGTGTGCATATAGGAGACAATTCCAGATGGTACCTTGGTGATCAATGGGCGACATGCAAAGAAATAGGGCACAACCAACTTTAGAAAAGGCAGAGGTGTGGCTGGGCCAGGGTGGGTACTAGTCTAGAGGATAAACTTTTCCAGGGCACATGAAGTCCAGGGCTTCCTCCTCCCCAAAAGAGCCTTGCCTTATCACACATATGCTTGTTCAACTATTTATGCCCTTCTCCTATTTTATATTTCTCTTGCACATGGCTTTGGAGGTCTTGTGCTTTGGTATTTCTTATATTTTTTAATGCATCTTTCAAACTACCACAAAATCAACCATGAGGAATATTACCTGTACAGGTAACAGTTTTATTTTATTACCATTTAGCTCAAGTTTCCAAATCTCTCTGAATTACACTTTTTTAGTTTTTATAATTTTATTATCCCTTTACATATTGACAATGGTTGTGATAAAGCAGTATTCTCTGATTTCAACACTTGGAATATCAGTGACCTGCTTAAACTGATTGCACTTTCTTTTGATTCTCCATCATAAGCCTCCTTTTTATTTTTTTACAGTATATATAACTTTATATATAGTACAGAAAAGCCCAAGCTAATATTACATGGTTTCTCTCAGAGAAAGGGCAGGTACCTCCATTAGTGAGTATGAGGGCTCATCACAGCTTCCTTAGTTTGGCCTTCCACCATGGGCTATGACTCAGCTCAATGTTCAATCTTCCTGTGATCTCCTCAGCCTGTGGCATTCAGCTCATCTTCTTCTTTTAAAATTTTAGATTAATTTTAATATTTTACAAAGACCCTGAATGACAAAAATGCCAGTTTGAAAATGGTAGCATACATAAACAACACTACCCAGAAATCAGGTGCTTCATGTGGGAACAAGCAAGGGAAGAGGAGCCTATCACACATGATAGAGAGAGGATCCTCAGAGCCATAGTGGAACCATTGGAGGATACAGAAATCCCTCACCTCAAAGTTGAGGCATTGTAAGTTGTTCAATGGGTCTGAACTAATGTTATCATACAATCAGAACAATAGCAACTGTGATTGGTACATGATTCCAATTGAGATGCCTTTCCAAATATGTCCAGAAAAATGTTTGGAGACCAGCTATCCCAGGATTGGTGTTATCAACCAAAGAAGAAAGTAAAATTAAGTTACAGCTGACATGTTACACTGGGAAAGTCACAGTTCTGTGTTTTCCAGGGGGATGTTTGTCAGCTTTCTATAGACATTAAAATTATAGGCCTGCAGAGAAAGAACTTAAAGATGTCTTTCCTTAAAACATGCAACACTTGAGGCTATTACCTGCACCACATTCTTCCTGGCCTCATCCATCTGGGTAATTGCCTCTGCATTCTTAGATTCAGAAGTAGTGTGCAGTTGGGTCATGGAAAGGCTGTGGAAGAAGGGAATTTTAGCATATTGCTGAGGTTTCTTGTAGATGAAGAAGAGAGACTTCAGCTCCAACAGTTCAACGCAGCCCAGAAAAGTTTGTTCCGTATGATACATTGAAGATATTTTCTTCTAACAATGTTTGCTTCTTTAATTCATATCCTCCTAAAATGAGTCATTTTTTAAATAGGGAGTGATGATTAATTTTAGTTTCTCATTTGTTCTAAGTTTAATGCGTTCTACTGATACAACTTACATATAGAATGTCATCTAGAGATTTTAAACATTACTTATTTGTATACATATTATAAAAGAAGACATGAGTTTTAACTTGATATTTTATAAACATTTATTTTATTTACATGTGGATCTGAGGATCGAACCCAGGACCTAACACATGCTAGGCTCACACCACTGAGCCATATCGCCATCTGTAATTTAGCATTTTTATTTAAAAACTTGATTCTGTAATATTAATAAATAAAATAGAACTACTATTGATGTGATTTCTATAATTTGAGTAATTATAAGTTTTTAAACTTTTAGAAGAAAATGAGATTCTATGTTCAAAACTTCATTTCATAGAGGGCAATATCACAATGCCAGAAACTACATATATTTCTTATAAAATCTTTGGATCCAATTTAACTCAAAGAATTAAAAATTTCCTGACCCTGTACTCTCTCAGTTAGAAAATGTCAAATGAGAGGATCCTCATAAAAGTGTTTGGAAGCACACTGAAAATTTTTGAAAATCAAATGAACATACTAGTAATTTCCTAATCCTGGATTAAAAATACACAGGAATATATTTTCCAAGTTTAGAGGAGGAATATTGGTGTTGAATAGTTCTTTATGTATTAGTTTTATGTGTATATATATGTGCCTATATACACACATATGTCTTTTCCAATTTCTATTATAATGGAACTGTCTGACTCTAACTTTTCTTAAAGGAACATTTAGGTCAGTGGAATCTCATCCTACCCTGTCACTGTATTTCAATTTCTGATGTTTTCACAAACTCAGGTTATTTTTTAGTTGTTTCTTTAATTGTTTGCTTGATTCTTTACATGAACAGGTAATTGTGAACCTGTCTCCTTCTCTGGTCACTGAAACACAAAGAACAAGATGACACAGAAAAGCCAAAGTTGTGGGGAAGAAAAGCAGGACTTGAATTTTACATAACTACATCAATCAGAGAGACAGACTGCCCTTCAGGAATCCACGGGTTTCCCAGTAATGAAAGCTTGGAATCTGTGAAGAAGCACTCTCTGGCTTTTTATTTCTTTACTTTAAGATTAAACAGATGTTAACTTTATGAACCAGATAAATTTATTGACCATTAACTATGTGAAAAATTTAAGGCTAAACTCTTGGATGAAGAGTTCTTTAAGCCACTGTGCATTTTCTAGCTTTCATGGTAATTGCTCTCTAATTTAGAAACTGTGAAGAACCAGAATTTCTAGACAATTTTATAATTATAAAGAGGCATATAATTTCAAAATACTTATATAAGCATATATTACATTAATACATCTGAATAAATGAAGCATGTGAGATCACAAAACAAAAACATGGGCCTAAAACTCCCCACACAGTTATGAAAAGTGCTGTAATGACAAAGCAAAACAATTGCCTTTTGGGTCCAAGGCATGAGGTTTCAAAGTCCTGTAGCTAATACATGTCTATACCTTCTTTATTTCAAATATATTGCTGTGCATGCATTATCATAATTTGTTTGAAGGATCATGTGTTGATCTAGTGTTTCATTTCAAACAACTCTCTTAAAAGTACTAAAAAGTTTTCTTCTAATATCGATCACTAATAGTATTAGTACTATAGTTATATGGTGATTTTTGAGCCTAAAGGAGAAGTTTACTTAAAATTTAAAAATTATGTGTCACTGAAAAGGTACAAGATATACTATATTAAAGCTGGCTTTATTGTCTAGGAAATAGAAATATCAAAGGAATTATTTCCAGGTATTTGGTCATTTTTGATGTACTGATCTGTGTATAATAAATAAAATTTAATTATATTTGCAGATTTATGGAACTATGCTTCAAATTAAATGTTCCTTGAGAAAGAATATTAGTGTTTTTAGCTTCTACATCTATGTCTAGAAAATTTACACAATATCATTATAATTGTATGTTTTCTGTAGAAATGCTATTCACTGTATTGTATTTGGAGGAGATTAATGGATTTGGTATTTTTGCTTCAAATATGTTTTGTCAAAAAAAAACAGAAGATGGTTATAAAGCTTTTTTTATATTATATTATCAATTTATGGTGACGTTTTTATTCTCTTTCGAGCACAACTATATATAAAAAAATAGTGATTCTTTTTTTTGGTGTCATGTTATCTTCCAAAATTCTTATCCTTTGTGAAACAAAATGATAATTTTGTAGTGCAGAATTACATCCTTATAAAGCCTATTTTATTTCCTCCAATTTTAATCATGGATCTAAATTCATATTAAAATGTATTGAACATTTTTGACTGTGTATTATAAACCAATAAACTAAGCTAACTATTTTACTTAGAGACCTGGATCTTCAAATATACAATTCTATTTTACCCACAATGAATTAAAGTAACAGTAAAATAGAAGCATAAAATGAGATAAACATTCACAACGAAAAAAGGAGGTGATCTCCAGTGACAAAAGACTTCAAAGAACTTCTGGAAAACAGAAAGTATGGAATCAGATGAAGGATGCATTTGAGTTCTAATTAGGGCTCCCAAGGAGGGAGATTAAGACCATGACTAGGCATCTTGGAAGTCTATAAGGTAGGGTGCTTCAGATCAGCACATGGAAATAAAGGGAAGGGAGCTTGTTTGGGTGCACAGAATCTGGGTTTGCAGTCTTATCTCAAAGGAGGCTTTTGCTTACTCCAAGTGAAATTTTGGAGTTGTCTTGCACTCTCATATTGGGTCCTACTTGAGACATAGAGTGTGATTTACATGCGTCTCAAACAGTCTTGAGTGTTGGAAGCCTTGAATGGTCATAGTCAGAAAAACTCTCTTCTACTGATGAAAATATTTTGAAAAGACCACTTTCAGCAATTGTCTGGGAAATGAATCCTTCTGTCCTTATGGTGCCATAAAGCACAGTTCCCTATAGTGACACCACAAAAATTCGCTTTTTAGTCAAAGTTCTGTACTTAGTTTATGGTACTGGTGAGAGTCTGTTCCTGAAAGAAAAAAAAACTTATAAAAAGGAAAACAGGGCAATTAATTACAGTTTTGACAGCTGTGTAGACTGAATGTCAAATTAATATCATCTTGTGTTTTTCCTGCTCTTCTTTTTAGATCCCCTAAATGGACTTTTTTTGGTCTCTACAACTTAGCTGTATGAGTGAAACTCATACATATGCCCAAATCAATTGAGCCTCCCCACCATGATTTTCTCAAGACACAACTACTTCACTGGTCTTTTTACAATTCCTGTATGGAAAGTGAGTACTAAAAAGAAGAGAATTGGATCATCTGTTTTCAAATTGAATCATCTGAGTTTTTATCTCCATTGCAACATGGAATCAATGTCCTTCTGATAAGGAGAGTGAATTGACCTAGCTAGGATTGTACTTTCCCCTCTTGCTTTCTGTTTTTTTTTTTTTTTTTTTTTTTTTTAGTACATAGAATTTTGAGTCCTCAGGTACAGTTTAAATTTTAGTTCGAATCTTGTTAGACATCCTGGTGGAATAGTGTCCACTTAAATAATTAGGATTTCTAAAACTAGAGAATTCGGAAGCATGGTGTAAGATAATGTAATTGCCAAGTGGGTTAATGGGAGTGATAGAGAATGAAGAATCTTCAACTTTGACAGTCTAGCTCCTAGATCGATGTAGTCTATCTCTTGGTAGCACAAACTGATATAATGTTATGTAATTTAAGAAATATAAGCAACATCATCACCTGTTCCAGAATTCTACCAGGCCAGTACCTTTTTATTTATTTTTTTTTGTAGGTGACAATACAGTGAATAACATGGTCATAGACCCATATAATATCTTTGTTTTTGTTAACTGTGGTTTCATTCACTTTTATGCATGATCCCTTGGCACTTTATTAATGGTGCGTGCTTAGGATTTATTGTCCCTAAAAGCAAAATGTAAAAAAAAAAAAATAAAAAAAAAAGTTTGGGTTATTCTGGTTAAAATTATTTCTTCATTAAAAGAGGTCCACTTGTTAATTTATAATGAGAGAATGATGAAAAGAATGATTCTGTCACAAGAACCTAGAAATAGACCTCTCTTCCTAACTTGCTGGATATTTGTAAGAAGTATTTGATAGATAAAATGCAGTGACTGGAAACCACTATGGTACTCAGTCCTCATTCATCCTGTGCATCATCAGAGGCTGGATAAATACAACCAGCGAAGTCAAGTTGTCAACTTGGTTGTCTCGTACAATGTCCATGATATATTTGCTTTGGTATTTGATAGCATGAAATCTCATGATATTTACACTGCATTATCTCTTTCAGAGATCCATCCCGGTTACTGTACCCCCAAAATTTTATAGTCTTCAAAAGTTCCTTCTAGACTCTTGAAAAGTCTTAATTTCTTCCTATAAGTTTATGTACCTTCTTAGCTGAGGTAACATTTTTTACAGTGTAATTAAGGATGAAGTGTGCTGCCAAGTATTCTTCTCTTTAGAAAGAGCTTTTTCCACTTTTCATTTTTCAAGGCTAACCCTGAAAGACACTGTACAATGATGCTATTTTATTTCCATTTACTTCTAAATGAAGCTAACTCATATTTATTTCTAGTAATATTTTGTTAAAAGATGGCCAATTTCTTCTTCTATATGATTTATAAAGGGACCTTTTCCCAAAGAAGGAAATGAATATGTGTTGTATCAATTCTTTGCTCTGAAATTTATTGGGGTATTCTGAGAAAAATGTAACTTCGTGATTATCTTCTTGATTAGTTATTTGCTTAGTTATTGGTCACACTCTACAAGTGTGACCCTAGGTGAAATGCAAAGGATGATAAAGAGTAAAATAAGTAGAAGGTATACATTTATTATGCTTTTGTAACTGAAGAAAGATTTGTGAAGTACTTTATGACTTGCATAACTCTCTACCTTCCATTTAAAGTCATAAGATAAAATTCATCTTTATTTTTTGTGTTTCACAAATAAACTTCTAAAAATAAAATTTACACTTACTTTTCCTAATCCTGTTCATGATTTTTCCATTTTCTTGATTATATGAAATTTTCATAACTCATACTATCTTGATAATCTGTGTCATTTCCTTGCTTACAAACAATTGTTGATTTTTGTCTCTTTTTATTTATAGTTGGCCTCCAGTGACTAAGAGGAAGACTCCTTCCTGTCTGCTCCTCCCAGCCCTGCTCCAGCCTCTCAGCTTCCCAGACCCTCAAGCAATTGGTTGTAAATTCTCCCAGAAGCTGTTTTACTGTCTATTTTTCAGAACTAAAAATAAAAAATAAAATAAAAACTTTAAAAAAACGTTAAAATGCAAAATGTTGAGGGAGAAAGCAGTATATATATATATATATATATATATATATATATATATATATATATATATATATATATTTGTAATTAGGCTTTTTTAAAATTTTGAAAATATTTTTCTTTTTTTAATGTGGGTCACCCACTGATATTTCATCAAAATATAACAGTTTCTTTGTTGAGTTCAGGTAACCAAGGAATAGCCACACCCTCAGAACAAAATAAAACACACACATACAAAAAAAAAAGAAAAAAAAAACCAGAATCATCTTTAACCTAACGTTTTATAAAATGTCTCAGATCCTCATAACTTGCACACAAGCTTCTGTGTTCAGTTGAATTGTAACTGCTTTTTGTATTTGGAGAGAGTGTGACTACTGAACTTGAAACCTTTTATTCTGAGTGTCTTGGTGGGTTTTGGTGAGATTAAGTAGGTGACAGGGTGAAGAGAAAGTGGGGAGTTCTTCCCTATTATAACATGAATTTTTCTCCACAGTCTACTCTCAGCTGCCAGATCTCAAGTTTTTCTTACACTGGTATACTTTAACTATTCTTACTTCCCCTTTACCAATAATTTTTAACAGCAGTTTATCAAACTACACTTATTAAGAACAATTTTAAAAATAAAATTATAGTTCACCTTACCAGTCTACACTTATTGCTTATGGATTCACTCACCTGCTATGCCTGTTTTTAGTGTCTGAAAAACATAGATATTATTTTCCATATTTAATCCAGTTTCTTAAATGTATATCCTGGAAAGAAAATCTGGTCTGGAAATATTCCATTTTGATTGAATGCTATATTCAAGAAAATAATATTTAAACATGCTAAACATATCTACAGAATTTCTCAAGAAGCTATGCTTTAACCAAATAGAATATACTTAAAAGAAAAAAACTATGGTCAGCTTCAATAAAGCAAGAATAGAATCCAAGTATTTATCATTAATGATAGATTATAGATGATACATACAGAATAACCACAAGATTTAAAGAAAAAATCATATTCAACCTGGTATTCTAAACTGAAGCAGACTGTCAATTAATGATAAATAATAAAAGATTTTCATTGATGATAAAATTCTAAAAAAGCAATTTTCTGTGCCTCATTTCAAAGAGAGTTACTCAATATAGAAAAAAAAATAAAACAAAAAGAGCACAGTTTGTGGACAGAAATAGTGGTTCTAACTACAGAGCTCAAGAAAGTTATGCTGATTCTGCAGTAGACCTTGAAAATAGTTTTGTTAGCTTACCTCAGTCCTACCTTTTAAATGATGCTTTAATAGAAATATTAGCTAGTAAATAATCAAATGATTGAATACAGCAAAAGTTAAAAAATTCTAGTGATCTATTTTTCATACCTCACACACAAAAAAATGAGTATTGGAAAATACAGGAAAAACAAAGTGATAAAAAATAAAGCAAAAACCGACTAAACAAATAATGGAAAGTCAAGTTCTGCATATGAAACACAGTAAAATGTGCACTCTTTGTAACATTTGATGAGATAGAAGAAAGTAGTACTGATTGTTCTTGATGGTAAGAACATCCCTCCATGAGCAGCATTCATGTCCTGATATTGGATGTTAGAAAGGCTAATAAATTAGAGAAAGAAAGCATTCTTACTTCTTATGTGGTTTTGTGATGAAATCTATTTTAAAGTCAAATTTGTGGAAATGCTTACTGGTTTTTAACCTTCATAAATTTTCTGTAAACAATGAATGCAACACATATTTATTTTTAAAAGGGAATAACTAACTGACGAAGCATGAACACAGGTACTTGTAACTATTGAAAAATAGAGTGGGGTGTGGTGGTGTGTACAGATGCTGATACTCAGAAATAATAAAGTTTCCAATGTAGATTAAGCAAGAAATCACAGAATGCATATCATTCTGATTTCATAAATGATAATCAATTAAACACTAAAGCCTTTTAATATTTGATTCATTAGTCCTGAAAAGAAAGAAGTGGCCCCATAAGCTAAATTGGTTTTCTTCGCTCTCTAATTGCTATTGGGAAAAATAATGGGAACACCTAATACATTGTGAAGGGTCTTCTATGTATATATTTCAAGATTATGGTCAATATCAGACAATAGTAGTATGTATGGCTAAATTTATTGCCTTTTAGAACTTTACATAGTTGCATAGAGTGGAGGATGCTGATTTGGGTCTAAATTTTAGAAACTACTGTTTTATATGGTACTGGGGATTGAAACCAGGGGTGCTTTATCATTCATATATATTCACAATTCTTCAATATTTTATTTTGAGAACTGGTCTCTCTTAATAACCAAGGGTGGTCTTGAAGTTGTGATCCTTCAAGGCCTCAGCCTCTATGATATTTCAGATTACAGGTATGTACCACCACATCAGGCCAGGACACTACCTATTAATTTTTACATGCATCTAATAATCAAAACTATTTTAAATATTCCTGCCTTTTCTTTTATTTAAAATATTCAATACTAACTTTCTGACATTGCTGGAGAGAATCTGCCCCTTCCCTCCTCCCACTCTGCTTGGGGCACACACAGAAAGAAACCAGAAAAACTCGTCTCAAAATATAGTAAAATTCACTCTACAGCCATTCATTTCTAAACAGAACAAAAAACAAACAAACAATTATACTGAAGCCAGAGACAGTGGAACAGGCCTGTCATCACCAACAGCTCTGGAGGCTGAGGCAGGAGGACTGCAAATTGGAGGCCAGCCTCAGAAACTCAGTGAGAGTCTGTCTCTAAATGAAATATAACAAAGGCTGGGGATGGGGCTCAGGAGTTCAATGTCCCTGGGTTCCATTCCTGGTACCAAAAAATAAAAAAAAAAATGCAGACTTCTTGTGCTCATGCTGGACATACCTAGAAATGGATGATTACAGCAAAGACAAAGATGGAGGCAATGAGATTCATGAGGTAGAGGAGATTCTGGTGCGAGAAAACCTCTCTAAGGGCTTGGACTTTGTCTGTGTTCATGGCCCAGAGATGGAACAGTACAAGATGGCAACCTCCAATTCCATGCCTGTTGGCAGAGGAGGACACAAACGTAAAGGGAAGAACAAAGTGCTGGACTCCGCTGGGTCTTGGGCCTCCTCCTGGCCAAAGCAGAGGCAGGAGAACAAAACCAGCCAGGAGACTCACGGCACCAACAGTCACAGGGTCACAATCTGGATTTTTTTGGCACCAAAGATGGAAGCCCTCAGCCACTGAGCCCCACTCCCAGCCTATTTGTATTTCATTCACTGACAGAATCTCACTGAGTTGCTGAGGCCTTGCTGTTGCTGAGGCTGGCCTCCAAGTTGATATCCTCCTACCTCAGCCTCAGCAACAAGCAGAAAGGGGCCTGGCCTGAGGAAAAGGCAACAGACCAGCCAGGGACACTGCAGCACAGGGCACCAAGGTCTGAGCACTTCAGAAATGGCATGAGACTGACTTTAGAACAAGAACACAGTGGGAAACGCTGTCACCATGGCCCCTGCAGCCCAGGTCGGTGCTTCACTAAACGTGGCATCTGTGGGCAGAGTGGCTAATAGCTGGGGACTCAGATGTCCCAGTCTCTCCCTGGGACTGCATTTTCCTGTCACCCCAGAGTTGGCACAGCAGGACTCGTGTCACCTTCTGGATGGCCACTCAGATGGGCCATTAGTCCTGTAGACCACGTGGACAGGATATCTGTGACAGAAACGCTGTCCTAGCTTTCCCTGGCCCCCTGGCATACCCGTGGTGGTCTTCTTACACACCCTCTCCCTGCCGCCTGTGGCTGTGTAGGACAACCGCTGATGTCCCTATTGTAAAGAATCTGGAGACATGAAACCTTGAGCATTTTGTAAAGGAGGAAGTTCAGCAATCTCAGGGGGAGAGAGTAGGGACTTGTCCTGACTCCTCTTGCCACCAATGACCTCTCTGAACTCCCTGCACTTGCTCCGCTGAGCCATAAGTGGACCCTCAAACACACCAACTCATCTCTGCCCCAGGGACTTTGCACCCTCCAGGTTCTCTAGATGGACCTGTATCACTCTTCCCCAGTCACCCCATCTTTCTTCTCTGCTCTATTCTTACCCCGGGGCCCTGGGATGACACTGACGCTCTCACACCTTACATTCTATCCCTTTGTATTATTAGCACCCACAGAAGCGCCTAGTGCTTAACAGCACCTTACTGACAAATGTCTGGAATGAAAGGTGGGTGACATCAATGGCAGGGTGTGGGCCTTAGAAGCTTTCTGAATGTTTAACATGGTCATTTCTTGCAAATCACTACCCTCTGATCTCTAGGAAATGGGTTCTTTTATGCACTAGTGTCACAGGGGGCAAGAGCCATGTGACATCTGTACTGTCCACCTCCCTCCCAGCCTGGACTGCCCCAAACCTCAGGGAAGAAGGACCAACTGCACTCTCCACTCTAGGGGCCCTTCCACACTCCACTTTACAGGTCACAAGCTGAGCCGTGGTGGCACTCCTGCTAACAGGAAAGCCTTTCAGCTGAAAGCTACCTGAGCCTGCTCCACCATCCTCTTGCCCGTCCTGTGGCTGTCCCCGTGGCTCCACCATTTTGGCTCCTTACAGCACCACTCAAAGCTCCCCAGGTAAGATCTCTGCCCCAACGAGGTACCAGAGGTGGCCAAGGCAGCCACCTCCATGTCTCAGTTGTCTGTGGCCTTCATCTCTCCCTAAGTCCTAAGGCCCTCACTCTGATGTCACACTGGCTGACTCAGGCTGAATGGCTGTGCCACCTTGCCAGCCATTTTCTCAGACTGTCTCCAAGGGACAGCAAATCATTCCTTCAAAACTGTTCCCTCACTCACCATCCTGCTCCAGAGCAAAGTGGTCCTCTGGCTGGCTGCCACGGCCCAAGCCTTCACTGACTGGTTTCCTGTGGTCACCACTGCTCCCACTCTTTTTGAAGGCAGCCCCCCGCCAAAGCCAGGAGGTCTTGGCAGACTCCTTAACTCCTACCCAGATTTCACCGCCACATCCACAGCTGGGGACAAGCTGCTTTGCCCCCAGATCCTCAATTCACCTTAGATTTTCTGAAATTCTAGGAAGAGTCTCGTGTCACCTTTGCCTACTCTTCTGTAAGTGTCGCCGACACTCCTACCTGGGGTCCAGTCTTTCCCATGGGATCTCTCAGGCACCCTGCAGGGACTCATCTGCAGTTTCCTCAATTTGATGTCATGGCACTGAAAGCCAAGAACCAGCTCCACAGTCAATTCCGAAAAAACACAAAAAATGCACACAAATATTTTCCATGAGAGACTTCCCAGCAAAAAACAGATTCAGGGATCAGAGGCCAAAAGAAAAAGAAAAGAAAAAAAAGTCAATTTCCCTCTTCTAAGAAGTCTCACATGTTTTTCAATTTTTATTTTATTAAGATTTGTAAGCCAGGTGTCATGGTGCATGCCTGCAATCCCAGTGGCTCTGGAGGCTAAGGCAGGAGGATGGCAAATTGGAGGCTAACGTCAGCCAAATTGGGGCTCTAAGCAACTCAGCGAGACCCTGTCTCTGAATAAAATACAATAGAGCTTTGGGGACGAGGCTCAGGGGTTAACTGTCCCTGAGTTCAATCCCCAGTGCCTTCCTCCCCAAACTGGCAGTACTGTGGGTTGAACCCAGGAACAGTCATTCTACCTATGACTGTTTTGAGACAGGGTCTCACTTCTTTGCCAATGCTGTCCTTGAACTTGTAATCATCGAACTAACTACTCCTTGCCTGAACAAGTGGTCTGGTGTAGAAATTTCATATTTAGAATCTTATTGGCTAAGAACAACTGCTAAAATATATGCAGGTGATTGCCCAAAGATATTCACTTTGATGCTAACTGTGACTGAGAAAGAACTGAAATGTCCACCAGAAGACAATTGACTAAAATCAGCACTTCTTTATCCTTGCAGTGCAGGTTCCTGCTAAAAAATTTGAGGCAGGATTACTCTGTGGCATGCTAACTGTCCTTGAAATATTCTTATAAGACATGAAAGTGTAGATATCATTTTGATTGTAAGTGTTGTTATTGTTATTGTTATAATAATAATAATAATAATGATAATAATAATATTATTATTATTATTATTATTATTATTATTATTATTTGGTACTAGGGATTTAACCCAGGACCACTTAACCCCTGAGCCCTGTCCCCAGCTCCTTTTATATTTTATTTAGAGAAAGGGCCTCACTAAGTTGCTGAGGCTGGCCTCCAGCTTGTGATCCTCCTGCCTCGGCCTCCTGAGCTGCTGGGATGACAGGCTTGAGCTTCTGCACTCAGCTATAATTTTAAACATTTGCACACTGAAAATTCAGAAGAAACAGTTATTTTCCCCCAGAGGAATACTCTACATACATGAAAACTTCCTGCATATGTGCCCAACGGGAGGCAGGGCCCTTACCTTGGTCGGTGTTGATGGTGGTGGGGTTGAAGGCCTTCCCCAGGATGGTTTCACATATGTTGCTTGAGATGGAGAGGGAAAAGCCATAGCCCAGGCCGTTCCCTTTGTAATGAAATTCATCCAAAAGGAGGACGATCAAGCCTGCCACAAAGAACTGCAGAATTAAAATAAATTAATTAATAAAAGTGAACTCTGTGTTACTGGCCCCAGTGCCCTGGTTCCTTCCATCTTCAATGACAGGGCTCTCTGCTATGAGGGCCAAATAAGAGACCCTTCTCAATCTGCCTCATGGGAATTCAGAAGCCAAAGCCAGGGTCTTTCAATTCTCTATTATTTTTTTTAAATCTATTTTTTAGTTGGAGGTGGACACAACATCTTTTTTTTTATTTTTATGGGGTGCTGAGGATCGAGCCCAAGGCCTTGTACATGCCAGGTGAACCTCTGCCACTGAGCCCCAGCCCCAATATTTTTTTTTGTTTCTTAATTGTTTTGGGGTTTGCAGGTGGACAGCAGGCCTTTATTGATTTCAATATTTCTCATTGTAGATGGGTGCAGTGTCTTTATTTGAATGAATAATTTTAGGCGGTGACCAGCCTCCAACCCGGGGCCTTACCCTGCTCAGGCCAGTGTTTAGCCTTGAGCCTACCCTGAGCCTGGCATGGCCCCAGGTCTGGCTGAGTACTGCTGAGGAGGAAGAGGGACAACAGGGTCACTCAGGAAGCAGGGTGAGAGTGGGGGTTCACCTGAGTGGTGATCAGAAGGCAGATCCCAGAACCCAGCTTTGAGGGGGTCCCTGTCCATGCCTATCATCACATTCCTAATGGACTGGCCGATGGTGACAATCATGCCAAACACTAGGGTCCTAAGAAAATCTTGAGCAGAGTGTGGCAGGAATATAGATTACAAATACTGACACTGCCCATAGGCAAGTGCTTTACTAAACTTCAGACCAGTCATCCTAAATTCTTTTTTTTTTAAATGATCTTGAATTCTTAATATGGAAAAACATTTTTAAAAATTTGTCAACGGTAAGGAGAAAACTTCTGAGGCTGTAGCTCAGTGGTAGAGGCACTGAGTTCCATTTTCAGGTCTGCAAAAAAAAAATATTAAAAACAAAGAGAGAAAGAGAAAAAACACCCAATTTGGGCTTTAGAAAAATAATGCAAATTTTTTGTTTGTTTGTTTTGATTTTGGTACTAGGGATTGTACTCAGGGTCACTGAACCACAGAACCACATCCCCAGCCCTATTTTGGTTTTATTTAGAGACAGAGTCTCACTGAGCTGCTTAGGGCTTTGCTGTTGCTGAGGTTGGCTTTGACTCAGAATCCTCCAGGATCAACGGCCCGAACTGCTAGATTTAGAGGTGCACACCACTGCACTAAGCCAAGTACATTATAAAATGTCAAAAATAAAAATTAAAAAAAGAAAACCACTTATTAGTGCCTTAGAAGGATAATGCATTAATTTAAGGCATTGAATAATAAATGCATTAAATATTTAATAATGCATTACTTAATTCATTAATGATTAATGCATTAATACATAAATATATTCTACAATCTTGATTTGTGTCTGAAACTCACAATTTAAGTTAGATGGATTTCTCACTGAATTATTTAACCTACTAACTTAAGATTTCTAAGACATGCTGTATGGAAGATGGCAGAGTAGAAAATTGTAAATATTGTTTTCTAAATAGCACATTCCAGTTAACAGAGGCTAGGCTTGGCTGACTCTGAGGCTGGACCCCATTATTGGGGCTGCCTATCATTTGATACAGCTAATACTCTTAACCTAGTTTAACAGCATGTAGAAACTGAGACTCCAGAACTATTATCTAAATTTCTTCCACATCAAAAAATCTAATCAACAGCAGAGCTGGACTGAGAGGATCACCTTTTTGCTCATTAAATCCTTTTAAATACAGAAGAAAAATAGCACTTGCTAAATAACTACCATGTGTTAGGCACTGTGAGAGTGATTATTTAATTTAATCCTCTTTTTTTTTTATACTGAGGACTGAGCAGATGTGCTTCACCTCTGAGTCTCATCCCCAGCCATTTATTATTTTATTTAGAAACAGGGTCTCACTGAGGTGCTTAGGGCCTCACTAAGTTGCTGAGGTTGACCTCCAAATAGTGATCCTTCTGCCTCAGCCTCCAAAGCTGCTGTAATTAGAGGCATACTCCACAGCATCTGGCTTTGATTGAATTCTTATGACAGCTCTGAAGTAGACGTCACCTCCTTCGTGAGGTATGGAAATCATGGCTGGTGAAGGGGTGACCTCCATGCACTGATCCTTCAAGTCCATCCTCTGGGGCATTCCTGCCCTCCCCTGCCCTGCCTGGCCTTCCCCCATACCCAGCACCTCCCAGAAGTGCTCTCTCACTAACAGGCCATGGAGCACCTACAGGGTCGGCAGGCAAAGCACACAGGCCAAACTGGGCTGTTTTCATGCCCCCAATTTTAGAGCCAATTCAAATTCTCAACTAGACACCAGAAATTTACCCATGATCTTTCTTAAAGTTCTGGGCTCACGTTGAAGAGGGCTTGGTCTTTTGGGGTGTCACCCACTTCAATCATCTTGGTGCAAGCCAAGAGCTGCATGATGAGGCCCAAGGTGACCATTGCAGAGATACCGAGCTCCATGAGTGTGCCTAAGGAAATGGGCAGCCACAAAGCCCCTGTGAGCTCAAGAAAGCAAGACATTATTTAATAAAATGAACCTACAGAATTGAATGTGACCCCTTTTCCACATTGGATGGGCTTCAGGTTGCTGGCAGCAATAATAGCATAACCCCCCAAAACCAAAGATAAGAACACAACTGAGTCCCTCTGTCAAGCCCACCGGACACCATGTCATTCTGTTTGAAAAGTCACGTACCCCTCAAGAGCCTGCTGCATTCCCATCCCCATGGACAGATCCATTCTGGATGGACAGAGGACAGAGAGGCCCGTCCTTCATCAGTTCATAAAACTGGAGAACATTCCAATCATTTCCTGAGTCTGCAGATGGGGCTGGCACATTTGAATCTAGTTGGGAATCAACCTTCCCTTTCCATCACGTTCAGATGAGCTCTGATTCTGAGTGACTGGAACCTTTTTGGAACCCCAGTTTTAAACTGTGTCCATCAAATGCAACATCAACATACACAAGAAAATCATTTCTAGACACACAGGTGACTGGTTAGATTTGACCCTCCACTGTCACTTGTGGTTTTGATCCATATATTTCACCTGTAGATATGAAAAAGATGCAGCTGAGAAACCACTAGAGAGTTCTAGAGAGTGTTCTATGTCTACTCACCATCTCATTTCAGGGATTTCAAACACTCTAGTTTTTTTTAAGTTTTCAGAAATTCTCAAGCAGAGACTTATCTTGCTGTTCCAGGTTTTGTATTGCATTCAAACCCAACTCTAAAGAAGATGGTGTTTCCCAGGCTGAATGCACCGTTGATCAGGCTATTGGACGTGGCACATGCAGAGTTTCCAGGCCACAGAGCTGCCCATTCTCTGAGCTCCACAGAAAGGCTGTAGTTCAACTAAATGGTGCTGGTCCAGCAGAAAAGAGGCACAGTGAGTCTGAGCCTCCCTCTGTTGGAGGCCAGAATCCCTCACATCCAGTAGAAAGGGTCCACAGAATCTGAGGCCATAACACCAAACAAAGGATCTGGAAACAAGTAGAAACCAAAGGAGTGGCACATGGTTCCCCCCTCTCCCCCTTGCGCCAACAACAGCACAGGAGACCGGATTGACCTGACAGCAGACTAAGAAGATGAAAAGGGGGATGGCTCGCCACAGCACCTTTGCCTTCAACTGGATCTGCAGAAGAGGTAGAATCAGAGGACATGAAGTTTCCCAGTAAGTCACTAAAAATAGAGTTCAACAGACACTTTCTCTGATCACCAAGAAAGGCCAAGTTGGGCTGGGGGCACAGCTCCATGGGGAAGCACTTGCCGAGCATGCATGATGTTCTGGGTTTAGTCTCCAACAGAAAACCTCCACCAAAAAAGCGAAGAAGCCAAAGCATGCACCAAACAGAGTCCTGAAAGGTGAGTCTCATGCTTTCTGTGGACAAAGCCAATGCAAAGATGTCCGTAGGTATCACGTCTGGGAATGCTCATATTATACACCATCATGATCTTCCCACTGCTTAAGTGAGTTCAATGGCAAAGCTGTACTCTTAACCATTGACATGAACAGTTTAGATCCTCAAGGAGGGGCAAGAGGAAGGCAAGTTCAAAGACAGTCTCAGCAAAAGTAAGGCAGTGAGCCACTCAATGGTACCCTGACTCTCAATAAAAAACAAACTAGGTCTGGAGACATCTCTCAGTGAGTGGTTGCTTCTGAGTTCAATCCTAGGGATAAGTAAGTAAGTAAGTAAGTAAGTAAATAAATTCTTTCTGTTGTTGATATTTTTAAAATAATATTTAATCTTAATTTATTTACCTCTTCTCTGATGTTATTATTTTTTCTTCTACTAGCTTTGGGTCAGGCATGTTCTTGATTTTCTACCTCCTTGAAGAGGAAGTCTTGGTTGTTTTCTTTTTTGATATAGGTATGTACTGATCTAATCTTAAAATTGCCTCTGCTCTATGATATAGGGTTTTTTATTTTGTGTTTCTATCATTTTTCTCAAGAATCTTTAAAAATTTCCATTCTGTTTGTCATTGACTCTGCTATTTGAGAGCTTCTTGTTATAATCGCAGACATGCAGGATGTTTCTGAAGTTCCACCTGTTGTAGGTTTCCAGTTTTATTACATTGTGTTCAGAAAAAAAAAGTTATTTCAAATGATTTTTAGCTTTTAAAATTTGTTAAGGTTTGTTTTATGACTTAATCTGTTGTCTATTCTGGAGAATGTTGTTGGTACCGTTGTGAAGAATTTGTCGTCTTTTGCTTTTTGTTGGAAAGTTCAGTTAAGCCTATCTGCTCTGCAGTGTACTTTAAATTCTGTGTAAAGCAAGAAGAGACAGAAGCAAGGTGTTGTGTATATTGTATTTCTGTGTGAGATTTTCCAGAGTACTTATGGTTTTTTTATGTGACTTCTGGTAACAAATAGGGTTTATTGTGTGTGTGTGTGTGTGTGTGTGTGTGTGTGTGTGTGTGTGTAGGGGCGTTGTATGTTGTATTTCTGTGTGCATGCATACTCAGTGTTTGTTTATATCATGTGCATGCCTTCAGCAAGTGTAGAGTATATAGGAATGTATAAGCCTGCATTTGGAAAGTATACATTATAATTGCATGTCCGTCAGTACCTGGGTGATAACAGGCAGGTGTATTTGTGGGTATGTATATATTTTTTTAGAAAGGAAGTGGTGGTGTGTGTATTCGGGGAAAGCAGGGATAAAGGTGATTTATGCATCTGTGTTTTTGTTGGAATGGCAGTGAGATGTGGGTCATGCACCTGTTTCTAAATGTGAGGTGTTTTAATGATATCTGTGGTGAAAGGGGTTTTAATGAGTGTGCATCTTTCCATGTATGTGCCTCAGCAAGAGGTGTTCACAGGTCTCTGTGGCTGGGTGGCATGTGTGGATAAAAATCTCTTTGAACTTCCCTAAGATTGAGTGGAACCAGAAATACCCTGATTACAAAAATGTAACATTCTTAACCCTAAATGACACAGGTACAACCACCCACATACACACATAAACATGAGTCCATATTCCCAGAATCACTTGATACGCAAACACCAACTCCAAAAAACACATAAAGTTTCTCAACCCTCTCCAAATGTACACAACAATGATGTCACCTACAATCTACTCATTGTCATTTCAGAAATACATACATAACACATGTGTTGCCTTAATACACATATTTTACCCTGCACTCTAATGTCACACCCTTCCCTAAACAAAAAATAAAATTAAATTAAAAAATCAATATTTTGTGAATATCAAAAAGTATTCACCAAAATACTCCATTCAAACACTCTTCTTAATAATTATTCACAAGTCCCACCATGTCATAATAACCCATATACACTGTCAGAACCTAATCCTCCTAACTTGTATTCCCATATAAATATAACTTCTATATTTTCTCAGTGGAAACACACACTACCCATCTACTATTTGAGAATGAATACTCAGCCATCACACTTCCTAAATACATGCACAGTCCTAGATTATACAAGTCTGGGAACAAACGTGTCCATCTGAACTACAAACCCACAGTACTCCCACAGACCCAAAGTACATGCAGCCACTCTCTCACTATTAAAGGGCACAGAACTCACTATTAATGTACAAAAATGCTCATTCTTTCTGATATACTCAGTTAACAGCACACAACACTGTGGAGCTCTGAAAATCCTCAATAGCATAAACTTCCTATCTTCCAGATGCCTGACTCTAAACCCAGAGTTCCTCATGCCCAAATTAATAAAAATACACAGCAAAATCCAAACAATTCCAATCAATCACCTTCCTTACAAAGTCTCACACATATTCCAGTCGCCTAGATGAAACACTTAAAATAGATATGAAGTAGGACTGAAGAGGCTGGATACCACAGGAATTTTCAGAAAGCAGGTTTATTGGATGTTGCCAATCAGTTCAGAGTGTGGCTCATGCCTGAATCATTCTAGGGACAGATAATTTCAAAATATATTGACTTTTATGTCCCATGCGGGAAAAGGACTTGAAGATTCACTTGACAAGTGTTTTTCATTCCATTCTCTAGGCCAGACAGAGGTTTCACACGTATTTACCAAAAAAAAAAAAATCTGGCATTTACAAAAAAGAGGAAGCTACCAACCACAGTAACCTTTGCATACTTGCTGCTGATTTACAAGAGAATAAGCTTAATTATGGCAAGGGTCTTTTGGTTGAGAGTATCTGGTGTGCTTCAGATACACTCATCTTCACACCACACATCAATCAGTATCACCCATAAAGCAATCACACAAACACTCCCTCAGTAACTGAATGGAGCAAACAAATTACTTATTAACATGACAACAATTTGTATTCTCAAATGAAAACATTTACAATCACCTCTATGTTGCAAACATGCACATACACAGAATGCCTCAGAATATGAAGTTCAACAACAAATCTCAGACGTACAGACACTGCTAACTCCTCCTACATACTCACAAATGACACCCCTCCATTCCTAAAAATAACATGATCACCTCAAAGCCCTAAACAAGAAAATACACAGCAGTCCACTTGAGACATTGTCAACAGAATCCATACACATCTATGTGCCACATATACATAATTCTAAACACCCCAACATACCCCATGATTCCATTCTCTCCAAATCTCTGAACACCAAAGATTATGTCCCTAAATTCTGACCTAGACATCATGAACATACACATACATTCTAAAATCTCAAAATGCACAGATCCAACACATAATAGTAAGACAACATCCTAACTCCTCTCAAATGCATTCACAATAGTCCACAATGCGAACAACACCTACAGATGCACAACTAAAACCCTAAACACATGTCCTGCCAGAAAGGTACTCAGCCAACAATGACCAAAGAAATCACTCAGAAAATATTTACACACGACAACCAAACAGTCCCACACAGGAGAATTTATGGTGTCTTGTTTCATATCCTTTCCATACCTATACACATGAAACACATAAAAGCACAAAGTCCTGGTGCTAGAGAAACAAGTTCTTGTGTTTTCTCTCTCTCTCTCTCTCTCTCTCTCTCTCTCTCTCTCTCTCTCTCTCTGTCTCTCTCTCTCTCACACACACACACACACACACACACAAACAAACACACACACACACACATACAGAACATTACATACATAATATGAACACTGACACACCCAGTTCAAGGATATTATCTTGTGGGCCCTGCACACAGAGGTAGAGGGGTGAAGATGCAGATTTCAGGCACATACCTTGCTGTTGAAAAGGTAAGAAAATATAAAAGTGCAAAGGAAAGAGCACATTCCCTCCTATAAAACTGAAAGGTATTTGCCAGCCACTCAATAACTCCTCAATATAGAGAAAACTCTTCAAATAATAAGAGAGTACTCTCAGATAATGCTTCGGGAAATGAAGGTATTCTGGGACATTTAAGGGGCTTCTAAAAGAGAGAATCACCCCAAACAGATTCTTTTGAGTATCCACCATCAGCCGAGATGGATATCTTCTAGCTAGAAAGCCAGACCATTGTGCAATATGTGTTCCAATGTCAGGGCTTGACTTGTTCACCTGGGCTCCCCCCTAAGCCACATCAGCTCCAATTTCTGAATGGGGTCTGCAGTGTTCTCACACAAGAGGCATTTGGCATCCTTATATGTCCAAATTATAATCTGAAGATATTACTGGCATGTTTGTTTGTCAAAAAATTAGTGAGTAAATTGTCAGCTTTTCTGTGTTACATTCAGACAGAAGAGGTGAATCTGGTTAGAGGAAGGTCTGGGGCCTCTTATATTTTGGACAGCAGCTGTCCTAATCACTTTGAAAACCTGTGATAATATACCTGAGATCACCACATTCAAAGGAGCAGAGATTTATTTTGGCTTATGGTTTCAGAGATTAGAGTCCATGGTCACTTGGCCCTCTTACCTCTGGACCTATAGCAAAGCAGAACATCTGGCCAAGAGTGTATGGCATAGGAAAACTGACCACCTCATGGCTGCTAGGAGGCAGAGAGAGACAGAGACAGAAGTACATTAGGGTCCCAGTACCCCATCAGTGGCACATCCTCAATGAGGTAATTTCATCAAATGGGCCCCAATTTCCACAAGCTTCCAACACCTCACAATAATGACTTCAGCTGGGAACCAGATGTTTAAGAGGTGAGCCTTTGAGGAACACCAAATGTTAATGCCAGAACATCTATCCCTTGTCCCCAAAAGCTCATGTCTGTCTCACAGCAATAAATAATTAAAAATAAATAAATAAACAAGCATTTGGACTCCAAGAGTCCACAAATATAAACAGTGCATTCTCAATAGTTTTTGCCCAAAGTCTCTTCTGAGACTCAAGGGAACATAGTGACGCTGAAGCCTGAATTGAACGTTTTTTTTTCTGCCATTCTCTTCTTTTATTTCATGAGTATAGCTTTCTTTTCTCCCCACACCCTCAACCCTATCTTAATGACTAACCATAGAGTCAGTTAAAAGCACGAAAGTCAGTTAAAAGGGCCCTTGCACTGGGCACTCCACCTTACTATGTCACAGGAAATGTCCAAATTAAAAGGTATTGGCAGAAGTGTACAGAAGACACTGACTAGGAGGGAAGCCAGACACACACACCTTCAGAATTGCAAGCATATAAAAAATCACATTATCTTAGATTCACAGGTCTGGGATGTGTCAGGGTCCACTGGACCCAGATATAACCCACAGAATCCCAACTTCTTTAAATAACAGTTTTTTAAAAGAGAGAGAGAGAGAGAGAGAGAGAGAGAGAGAGAGAGAGAGAGAGAGAGAATTTTCTAATACTTATTTATTAGTGTTGGGCCGACACAACATCTTTATTTTTATGTGGTGCTGAGGATCAAACCTAGCACTGCACACATGCCAGGCGAGTGCGCTACCACTTGAGCCACATCCCCAGCTCCATAGTGACATCTATTTTTAGTTGTCTATCAATATTTATTGATTTATATGGTTCTAAGAATTGACCACTATGCCTCACACATGCCAGGCAAGCTCTCTACCACTGAGCCATGACTCCAGACCCCTCTAAATGACAGTCTGTGAACACTAGTAAACTGTGCTTGTGTCCACCTGCCCAAGACTGCGAGAACAATTCCACATAACACACTGTATATGCTTTCCCTCAGCAGTACTAAGCAAGATGAAACCAGGAGCTAGCCATTCATCTCTGAAATGCTGAATTGTTGCCAATGAAGCCTTTTCCTCTCCCACCTCTCTGCCTCTTCAGTTACTGACTTTCATGCATGGAAGCAAAGCAGAAGAATCAAACCTTTTGTAGCTGCATTGGCTGCAATCCTCATTAATAATCAAAAAAATGTTAATACATTTCAAAGATACATCTACGCAGGGGAAACACAACTAACCCCAAAGGGAAGAAGAGGACAGCAGTAAGGAGAAGACTGAAAAATCACAGCAGGGCACACGTTAAGTCTAGTGCTCCATTAAGTCTAGTGCTCCAGGTGTGAAACTAGGGCACCTGATGGTGTAATATGGGTGCCCTAGAACTTGAGCATCCTTACCCCTCCAGCTTGGTCTGATGTGGGACCACTCCCTAGAGCTTCTGTGCTCACTGACTTTCACTTACCTGAGCAGGTGTTCATAGGCCTGCCACTGCTAACCTCCACCACAACACTGGCTCCACTCTCATAGTTTGATAAATCACTGTTTCTGGGGTTACTGGGTTGCACTCTGAATGTGATATGCACATCCTGGTCACCAGCGTTTCCTCTGAAGTATGAATGCAAACCTTCACAACCCCTCAACTCTTCACTCTGTAAGCCTGATAACCAGCATCACATGGACAATAACAAGGTCAGCGGAGAATGAGGACAGTAGCCAGACCCACCTAGACCATGGCCTCTGTCAGCCCATATGATGTTAGTTACACAGCAAAATGAATCTGGACATAGGATTCTGAGGCTGCCTTTTGCACGCAGGGCACCCTGATAATCTCTCCACAAGTCATTGAGCCTGATAAGGGTGGTGTCCTTCCCAGTCCTGAGATGCCTAAAGGTGGCTTCTGTGTAATGGAACTAATCTCTTTACCAACCACACCATTTTTGGCCCCAACATTACAAAGTTTTCTTTTCTGGAAAACCTGCAAGTATTTTAAATCTTTCTACCCTGCCTTTTGCTCCTGATCCCCATGGTATAAAAGGCTGAAAGCAGCTAGAAATACCCAGGCCATATCTCAAATGCTGTACTGCCTTTAATATTCCCTGCTGGATAAATTAGTCTGTGTTTTTAGTTGCCTTTTACATCACTGTGACCAAAAAAATCTAACAACAATTAGAGCAGGACAAGTTTATGTAGCTCATAGTTTCAGGTCTCACTCCACTGACCACAAACTGCATAGCTCTGGGGCCAACGTGAGGCAGAACATAGTGGGGGAAGTGTAGGGAGTCGGAAAGCAGCTCAGCATATTGCAATGAGGAAGCAGAGAGAGAGAAATCTGCTCACCAGGGACAAACTATGAACCCTAGATCCGTTTCCTCCACTTGATCCTCCTCTTTGTCCTCAGCCTGGGTGGGCTTATCTATCTGACTGTGGGTGACTGGGAAGGTGAGAATAGGCCAATGGCGCGGCTTAACCTTTGTATTAGACTGCCTTGGGCCAGCTTGTGTTGACTCTGTGCCTAAGGCTAATGAGCGGAGCTCAGAGTCAAGAGATCTTGATTCTTTTAGAAGTTGGATGTGTTCCCATCTCTGTTGGAGAGTCTTGCGCAAGGGAGCCAGGTTAGGCAAGGTAAGTGGAGAAAAAATATCTGATGGGGCAGTTGGCCCCTAAAGGGCCAGAGCACAAAAGGCAGGAGGGATATAGGAGGGGGGTGGATGTTTAAGTCCTATAGGCTGTGGCAGGGTCCTGAGAGGTGGCGGGTCTTCTGAATGGTAGCGAGCTGCTTCCTTCTCCAAGGTAGCCTCCTCCCCAGGGGTCAATGTGTCTCCGCGATTTAAAACTGGATAAAGGCGGTTGGTAGCTGTTGGAGCCTTATTCATTAGCGTGGGATTTTGAGGGGGTTCAGGAAAGTTCCCAGGGTCCTAGGGAGACTGAGAAGGATCTATGTCTATACTAACTGAAGGACATGCCGAGGGGGGACGAGAGAGACGAGAGGTCTTTTGCATAGCCTCTTCCCCAATCCTGACACGTTTTAAGGTACCATTATCAAAGGGTAAACTTTTAAGAATTTCATTAATTAAGTTCCAGTAAGAAAAGGTGGGAACAGGCACCTTTTCTGGGCCAAAGGATTCATAATAATCTTTTAAACAGTCTCCTACTCTAAGCCATCTTTTACCATCAATGGTCGCTTCAAGGGAAAACCACGGACACAATTCTTTTATGTATGAAAAGAATAATTTTAAGTCCTTTTTCTTAACACATGCCACCCGTGTCTTGAGGGCCTCCTTGAGGTCTGACAACAACAAATCATGTGACAAAACTGCTTGTCCCATGGTGGGTCAGTCACTGTGCATCGTCCCCACTCTCCTCCTGGATCTGTCTCTCGGTCGTGTCTGCCAAGGGGATCGCGAGCTCCACTTGGCCAAGTGTCCCTGGAGGATGGTGTTCCTTCTCAGTCAAAGGCTCCAGCCCCAATCTTTGGGCGCCAAATGTTCTGACCCACAGGACACATCAACGTGGGTGGTGAACCTAGGTGGGGAGGAATGAAGGGACAAGAGACACGAAGGATGAAAGCAAGACAGGAGTTCTGATCAAGCTGCAAACTTTTATTGTTCACACAGGGGTATTTATATGCTGGGGATGGGGAAGCTCTCTAATCAGCAATTGCTGGATGTGGGTGGTAAAACTGGCAGGTGCAAGATGTCTGATGTTCCTGATAGCCACAGGATGTTTCAGGGAGATAGGTAGCTGCAGGATGTCTCCCAGGAAGGATGTCACCCAGGGGGCTGTTTCTTGTAAATGTCAGGCTATTCTTTGAAGGAGAATTTCCTTCTAGCCCCTGACACCATACCTCCCACAAAAAAGAAAATGAATTAACAGAGAAGAGTTCACACTGATCCTCATTGAAGTTCCCAACCCCACTCCACCCACAACATCCAAAAATGGCCTTAATAGTCATTGCAGCCACGTTGATGCAGCACCTCCTATGAGCTAGGGACTGCTCTGCATCAAAAAACCCCAGGAGACACACCAGTATCTCCATTTAAGAAAGAAACTGAGGCACAGAGAGATTTATTAACTTACCCATGATCACACAGCTCAAGAGAGGCCCAGAGGGGTTTTAAACCCGGGCCATTTTTTTTTTAATCCAGACCCCTCAAACCAAAGATGCAGTAAGTGGGAGGAGAACATCAGACATATGATCCACCTATGGCAGGAGGTGACTTGGGTGAGTGGAGCCTTCTGTGACACAGACAGTGCCCCCCTCGGGGGCTGCCTCACCTGGTCCTGAGAGGCCCACTCAGCCTGGGGGAGAAGAGAGCCCCCTCCCAGGCTTTTGGTTTAAGAGAATGTTCACTTACCTGAGCTGCAATGTCCCCACTGCTCTGAGGAGGCGGGGCCACGTCATGTCAGACATCCTTACAGGTGACCTCATTTTAAGAAAACAAGCCGGTGGCCAATTGTTCAAGATTTATTAAGTCAGCGACCAGCACAGGGAGCCAGCAGAGGGGACACCATTGTAGAGGTGACCCAGAGCAGGGTCCAAGGGCCTGGGGCAGGGCCTGGTCATGGCCCAGTGGCTCCCAGCTGACATCCTTCCTGCCCGGGAGATCCTGGAGACTGCCTTCATGGTGATTTTCAGGTGCATGCATGGGAGGCCCTGCTTGCTCTAGACTCAGGGTAAGACAGAAAAGATTTCAGGCCTCATCAGACTATGGGCATGAGCAGGATGGTGGCCAGCAGAAAAAGACATCAAGGGCCTCCATCTCACAGCAGTTTATGCATTGTTTGTTGAGCCCCTACCATGCATCATATGGATGTAGCTGGAAAGTGGATTTTTAGCATGTGTAAAGGACCTGAGGCAGCAGTGGGCTTGGTACATTTGAGGCTGTGTGGGGAGTTGAGGCTGGCCTGAGCCAGGATATTCCTGGGGATAGCTGCACTAGATGATTGACTTCTTTCCCTTGTGCTCCACCTGTCGAACAAGCAAGGCACAGAGATGAAGATCTTTCACATGACAGATGAAGAGTCTGAAGGTCAGAGTGGTAAAGGCATTTCCAGGTCCCGAAGGTAATACATGGCAAAGTTAGAATTCTCACCCAGGTCTGCTTCTAGAGCAGTTTACGTGTCCCTTCTAGCATGACTTTATGACAAGTCCAGACGCACCCAAACTCAACCTCCTGTATCTGGTTTGGAGAGTCTCAGGTACATGAGTCATATAAGGCCCTGATAAGTCCTTCTGCAAAAGAAGTTTCTAATATTTCTTTAACCCAGCACTTGCAACGTTCATTTGAACATAAGATCCTTATAAGTGTGACTAGAATGAAGACATTTCAGAAGTGACCTTGGGAGACACTGGTCTTGGTAACCCACAGAAGTCTCAATTGCTCTTCCTGATCTTGGGGAAGAGAATTCTTGGTATATTTTGTAGACTCAGTAAGATGGTGATGGGATGGAGAGAGATTCAAAGGACTAAGGGGGGTATTTCAAAGCGGGAAGGAATCCCTAGGAGGACCCTAAAAGGGACTCTGTAGAGATTTCCTCCCTCACTTCAGAGAACAGAATCAGGGCCCGTGAGGGTAAAAAAGGGGTTGGAGACTGTACCTGAGGTTGGCCATCTTGGTCGGGAGTGAGCTCCCCACCACCAGCAGTGTGCAACTAGGAACTGTTGCATTAACCTACCAGCAGAACATGCCCAGTGGCCCGCCATACCCCCGATTGGGGAAGGGGTAGAGTCACCTCTAGTGCCTGCTAGGTTGACAGACCTGTAACCAACAGACAGAACAGGCCTAGCGGCCTGCGGAGGGACAGAGCCACTGCTCGCGCCTGCAAGGTAGGCAGACCTGTGACCATTGAAAGAACAGGCCCACCAAAAGTACAGGCCCAGCGGCCTGCTGGTGTGGTAGGCATATTGCCCCAATTGGAGGAGGGGCAGAACAACCGCCAAAGCCAGCAATATAAATATATAGGGGGAAAAATCAATAACACAACAGTTTCACCAAGCAGAAAGAAACGCGATCAGTATGAAAAGACAAAGAAAGAAAGGACCACTAGCAATGCAGGTCAACTCAACTTTAGAAGAGGTAATATCTGCAGCAGATGGAATGTCAGATAAAGAATTCAGTATATACATGCTTCAGATGATCTGGAGTCTCAAGGAAGACATTAGACAGCAAAATCAGACAATGAAAGACCACTTCGACCACTTCGACGATGAATTACATAAACAAATCCATGAAGCAAAAAATCAATTATACAGGGAGATAGAGGTTATAAAAAACAAACAAACAGAAATCTTAGAATTGCAGGAAGCAATAAACCAACTTAAAAACTCAATTGAGAATACTATCAGCAGAGTAGAACACTTAGAAGATAGAACATCAGACAATGAAGACAACGTATTTCAATTGGAGAAGAACATTGACAGCTCAGCAAAACTGTTAAGAAACCATGAGCAGATCATTCAAGAAATATGGGATAACATAAAAAGACCAAACTTAAGAGTCATTGGGATACAGGAAGGTATAGAGGTCCAAACCAAAGGAATGTGCAATCTATTCAATGAAATAATAGGAGAAAACTTCCCAGACTTAAAGAATGAGACAGAATCCCAAATCCTAGAAGCCTACAGGACGCCGAATGTGCAAAATCATAAGAGATCCACACTTCGACACATTATAATTAAGATGCCCAACATACAGAATGAGGAGAGAATTTCAAAAGCTACAAGAGAAAGGAAGCAGATTACATTTAGGGGTAAACCAATCAGGATAACAGCTGACATTTCAACATAGACTCTGAAAGCTACAAGATCCTGGAATAACATATTTCAGACAATGAAAGAAAATGGGTTCCAACCAAGAATTGTGCATCCAGCGAAATTAAGCTTCAGGATGGAAGATGAAATTAAAACCTTCCATGATAAACAAAAGTTAAAAGAATTTGCAGCTAGAAAACCATCTCTTCAAAACATCCTCGGCAAAATATCACAGGAAGAGGAAATGGAAAATATCAATGAAAACCAACAGCAGGAGGTAGTACAGTAAAGGGGGGGGGAATAATCAAAGAGGAAAACAAACCATGTTTAGTAACATAAGTAAAGAAATATGGCTGGAAGAACAACTTATATCTCAATAATAACCCTAAATGTTAATGGCTTAAACTCACCAATTAAGAGACACAGGCTAGTCGAATGGATCACAAAACAAGATGCAACAATATGCTGCCTTCAGGAGACGCATTTGATAGGAAAAGATATAAGTAGACTGAAGGTGAAAGGTTGGGAAAAATCATATCACTCATATGGACTTCGGAAACAAGCAGGAGTGTCCATACTCATATCAAATAAAATAGATTTCAAGCCAAAGTTAATCAAAAGTATTAAAGAGGGACACTACATACTGCTCAAGGGAACCATACACCAACAAGACATAACAATCATAAATATATATGCCCCAAACAATGGTGCAGCTATGTTCATCAAACAAACTCTTCTCAAGTTCAAGAGTCAAATAGACCACCATACAATAATCATGGGAGACTTCAACACACCTCTCTCACCACTGGACAGATCTTCCAAACAACAGTTGAATAAGGAAACTATAGAACTCAATAATATAATTAATAACCTAGACTTAATTGACATATATAGAATATACCACCCAACATCAAGCAGTTACACTTTTTTCTCAGCAGCACATGGATCCTTCCCAAAATAGATCATATATTATGTCACAGGGCAACTCTTAGACAATATAAAGGTGTAGAGATAATACCATGCATCTTATCTGATCATAATGGAATGAAATTGAAAATCAACGATAAAATAAGGAAGGAAAAATCATGCATCACTTGGAGAATGAACAATAGGTTACTGAATGATCAATAGGTTACAGAAGACATCAAGGAGGAAATTAAAAAATTCTTAGAGATAAATGAAAACACAGACACAACATAACGGAATCTATGGGACACATTGAAAGCAGTTCTAAGAGGAAAATTTATTACTTGGAATTCATTTCGTAAAAAAAGAAAAAACCAACAAATAAATGATCTAATACTTCATCTCAAAATCCTAGAAAAAGAAGAGCAAAACAACAGCAAAAGAAGTAGAAGGCAAGAAATAATTAAAATCAGAGCTGAAATTAATGAAATCAAACCAAAAGATACAATTGAAAAAATTGACAAAACTAAAAGTTGGTTCTTTGAAAAAATAAATGGAATCGACAGACCCTTTGCCACGCTAACGAAGAGCAGAAGAGAGAGAACTCAAATTACTAGCATACGGGATGAAAAAGGCAATATCACAACAGACACTTCAGAAATACAGATGATTATCAGAAATTATTTTGAATCCTTATACTCCAATAAAATAGAAGATAGTGAAGGCATCCATAAATTTCTTAAGTCATATGATCTGCCCCGATCGAGTCAGGAGGATATTGACAACCTAAACAGACCAATATCAATAGAGGAAATAGAAGAAACCATCAAAAGACTACCAACTAAAAAAAGCCCAGGACCGGATGGGTATACAGCAGAGTTTTACAAAACCTTTAAAGAGGAACTAATACCAATGCTTTTCAAGCTATTTCAGGAAATAGAAAAAGAGGGAGAACTTCCAAATTCATTCTACCAGGCCAACATCACCCTGATTCCTAAACCAGACAAAGACACTTCAAAGAAAGAAAACTACCGACCAATATCTCTAATGAACCTAGATGCAAAAATTCTCAATAAAATTCTGGTGAATTGGATACAAAAACATATCAAAAAAATTGTGCACCATGATCAGGTAGGATTTATCCCTGGGATGCAAGGTTGGTTCAATATATGGAAATCAATAAATGTTATTCACCACATCAATAGGCTTAAAAATAAGAACCATATGATCATCTCGATAGATGCGGAAAAAGCATTCGACAAAGTACAGCATTCCTTTATGTTCAAAACTCTAGAAAAACTAGGGATAACAGGAACATACCTCAATATTGTAAAAGAAATATATGCTAAGCCTCAGGCTAGCATCATTCTGAATGGAGAAAAACTGAAGGCATTCCCTCTAAAATCTGGAACAAGACAGGGATGCCCTATCTCACCACTTGTGTTCAACATATTTCTTGAATCACCGGCCATAGCAATTAGACGAAAGAAATTAAAGGCATAAAAATAGGAAAAGAAGAACTTAAATTATCACTATTTGCAGATGACATGATTCTATACCTAGCAGACCCAAAAGGGCCGACAAAGAAACTATTAGAGCTAATCAATGAATTCAACAAAGTGGCAGGATATAAAATCAATACGCATAAATCAAAGGCATTCCTGTATATCAATGACAAATCATCTGAAATGGAAATGAGGACAACCACTCAATTCAGAATATCCTCAAAAAAAAAAAAATAAACTACTTGGGAATCAACCTAACAAAAGAGGTGAAAGACTTATACAATGAAAACTACAGAACCCTAAAGAGAGAAATAGAAGAAGATCGTAGAAGATGGAAAGATATACCCTGTTCATGGATAGGTAAAACTAACATCATCAAAATGGTTATATTACCAAAAGTTCTCTATAGGTTTAATGCAATGCCAATCAAAATCCCAACGGCATTTCTGGTAGAAATAGAGAAAGCAATCATGAAACTCATATGGAAAAATAAAACACCCAGAATAGCAAAAACAATGCTAAGCAGGAAGTGTGAATCAGGCAGTATAGCTATACCAGACTTCAAAGTATACTACAGAGCAATAGTAACAAAAACAGCATGGTACTGGTACCAAAACAGGCGGGTGGACCAATGGTACAGAATAGAGGACACAGAAACCAATCCACAAAATTACAACTATCTTATATTTGATAAAGGCGCTAAAAGCATGCAATGGAGGAAGGATAGCATCTTCAACAAATGGTGCTGGGAAAACTGGAAATCCATATACAACAAAATGAAACTGAATCCCTTTCTCTCACCATGCGCAAAAGTTAACTTAATGTGGATCAAGGAACTTGATATCAAATCAGAGACATGGCGTCTGAAAGAAGAAAAAGTTGGCTATCATCTACATACTATGGGGTCCAGCTCCAAATTCCTCAATAGGACACCCATAGCACAAGAGTTAATAACTAGAATCAACAAATGGGACTTACTCAAACTAAAAAGTTTTTTTCTAAGCAAAAGAAACAATAAGAGAGTTAAATAGGGAGACTACGTCCTGGTAACACATTTTTACTCCTCACACTTCAGACAGAGACCTAATATCTAGAATATACAAATAACTTAAAAAATTAGACTATAAGATAACAAATACCCCAATCAACAAATGAGCCAAGGACCTGAACAGACATTTCTCAGATGAGGACATACAATCAATCAACAAGTACATGAAAAAATGCTCACCATCTCTAGCAGTCAGAGAAATGCGAATCAAAACCACCCTAAGATACCATCTCACTCCAGTAAGATTGGCAGCCATTAGGAAGTCAAACAACAACAAGTGCTGGCGAGGATGTGGGGGAAAGGGTTCACTTGTACTGCACTTGGACTGAAAATTGGTGCGGCCAATTTGGAAAGCAGTATGGAGATTTCTAGGAAAGCTCAGAATGGAACCACCATTTGACCCAGCTATTCCCCTACTCGGTCTATTCCCTAAAGACCTAAAAAGAGCACACTATAGGAACACTGCTACATCCATGTTCATAGCAGCACAATTCACAATAGAAAGACTGTGGAACCAACATATATGTCCTTCAATAGACGAATGGATAAAAAAAAATGTGGCATTTATACACAATGGAGTATTACTCTGCATTAAAAAATGACAAAAATCATAGAATTTGCAGGGAAATGGATGGCATTAGAGCAGATTATGCTAAGTGAAGCTAGCCAATCCCTTAAAAACAAATGCCAAATGTCTTCTTTGATATAATGAGAGTAACTAAGAACAGAGTAGAAACGAAGAGCATGAGAAGAAGATTAACATTAAACAGGGATGAGAGGTGAGAGGGAAAGGGAGAGAGAAAGGTAATTGCATGGAAATGGAAGAAGACCCTCAGGGTTATACAAAATTACATACAAGAGGAAGTGAGGGGAAAGGGGACAAAAATATAAGGGGGAGAAATGAATTACACTAGAGGGGGTAGAGAGAGAAGAGGGCAGGGGAGGGGGGAGGGGGGATAGTAGAGGATAGGAAAGGCAGCAGAACAAAACAAACACTAGTATGGCAATATGTAAATCAATGGATGTGCAACTGATGTGATTCTGCAATCTGTATACGGGGTAAAAATGGGAGTTCATAACCTACTTGAATCAAACTGTGAAATATGATATATCAAGAACTATGTAATGTTTTGAACACCCAACAATAAAAATTAATTTAAAAAAAAGAAACTGTTGCATTACACTGCTGAAGGTCACTTCCTCTAGGATTCTGGGCTTCGGGGTAAAGAAAGCCACCCCACCTGGGCCATGCTCAGTCCCCCCTTCTCTCCAGAGTGGGCACAAAGAAGCCAGGCCTGGCACATTCATGACATTAGGAAAATCCTTATAAATAAAATAGTTCCTTTGAAAGCTGAGCTCTCCACAGTCCAACTCCTCTCGACAGGAATAAAGCCAAGCCCGTGACTCCAGTGTCACCTCCCTCCATCGACTAGAGGAAACGCTCATTTTAAGAAGTATAACAAGAAAAGTGAGTGACAGTATATTGACATTTTAAAAAGTGTGTGAGCAGTGGGGGCACGACTGGCTGGAGAGACCCAGAGAGAGGAGGAGAGAGAAGCCACACCAGTCCCTTAAATCTCCGCTCAACCTGGAGGGCTCAGGCTCCTCTGTCGCCCAAGGGCTGCAGCTCGGTGTCCCCTTCACCAAACAGGAGGTCGAGGTGGGAAGGGGCGGGTGGGGGGCAGGGCCTTGAGCCTGGAGTGCCCTGACTCCTAAATCAGGTTCCCCACTGGCGGGCCTCTGGTGGCTCTGGGGGAGTGTCCTGGGAGGGTAGGCAGGGGATCTGGCCAAAGGAGACCAGGGACCAGGTCTCCTCAATTTTCCAGCCAAGCTGAGGCTCAGGGACACACACGGACCTGCCTCGTGCCGGCACCACTGCCACCTGCCCCCACCATCACCTGCACCTCTGGAGTGAGCGCAGCCAGGGGTGGGGTGCAGAGGCATGTGACGGATGTCCACGGAGACCATTCTAGGGAGGACCTGGAGCCACCTCTACACCCTCTCCAAGGTGAGGGGAAAAGGTGCTGGGCCTGGGGACTCGCTGGGCACTGAAAGCGACAATGCCCTGGGGATTCCTGGGTTCCAGGACTGAAGCCAGCCTCGGGCCTCCACCTTATCGGCCTCTCACACTGTCCTCCTAGTGCAGCACGCACACACACATGCATGTGTGTGGGCCAGCGCACGCTCACTAGCGTGGATGTCACACCCCTGCACCAGCATCACTGCCCGAGCAGAAGGGACTGGCAGGGTCAGATCACCTGCACATGCGCAGACCATGTGCACCCACCCCATGATGCATGCACCGCCACCCCCCACACCCGTTCTGTCTTACTCAGGAGCCCACTTACGTGCACACAGGTGGACAGACCCTCGTTCTGCCCCACGTCCCACACTCCCAGCAGGTGCCCGTCCAGCACAGGCCAAACCCACGGGGCGTAGCGCACCCAGTGACGGTGGCCTCCCCACTTCCCAGAACCCCACCTCATGGAGCCCCACTCCCTGATAAGTGTTTGAACAGCTGTCCTTTGTCCCCTGAGCGCTGGGGGAGCAGGCCATGGGCGGCCTCGAGGGAGAATGTCACCCTCTCCAGCCCCTCCTGCCCCCAGTGCTCGGGGGGAACCTGCTGTCCTGCCCTCCTAGCTGGTTTCCCTGCCAGGGCCCTGGGCAATGAGTGAGCCTCGGGCATTTCTCCTCGCCCCGTCGCCCTTACCCAGGCCTTATCAGTGGGCGTGGGTAGAGAGGACAGGGGCTGCCACTCGGGGAGGCCTGTTCTAGAAGCATCCACCCGTCGCTCCCCTTCCTCTCCACCCGCCCAGCCCCTCACATCTGCTGGTGGCCCCACCTCTCAGCCTTTGTCCAGGCTGTTCCCCCCCCCAACTCGCCCCTTAGCAAGGACCCCTAGCCTCCCTCTCCAGGAAGCCCTCTGGGTTCTCTTCCCTCATGGCCTAGAGGCGCCTGCACCTCACCCCTACCACACCAAGATGTCCATTTCTTGCTCCCTGAACATGACCATGAGATGGGGAAGTGTGGAGTCGTGGGGAAGGTAGACAGCTGGTTTCCCATCATCCTGGCACCCACAGAAGTGGGGGGGCAGCCCTGGCCAAGGGCAAGACCTCTGCAGGAGGAGGGTGGACGGGAGGGAGAGACCCAGGGAGTGCGGTGCCTCTATCCTCAGGGCTCCAGGAGTGAATCAGGTCCCTGGGCTTTATTCAAGAGTAAAGGATGCCACTACACACATGAGGAAGTTAGTAAATTTCCTCCCCTCCCCTCCTCACCCAGAAGGCTGCCAAATTCTAGATGGTAATGGTTGCGCGATAGTGAAATCAGCATATCCATCAACACACTCCCTGCTCATCATGTACAGGGAAGGGCCAGTGGCTCCAGTTCCACATCATCATCCTCTGGAGGCTTCCTGGGCACCGGCTCCCAAATACCCAGAGGGAGGGACAGCCCCGCAGCCCCCTCCTAGGTGCCACCAGGCAGCCCCTGGGAGCTCTGAGGGACCATCAGGAAGGGGACTCCTTTCTACACAGACTGCCTTTGCTTTGGAGGACAGTGAGTGGGACCTGTTGGTTGAACTTGGTGTGACAAGGGTGGACATCCTGGGTCCACTCCCATAGATGGAGGCCTGCTTAGGAGCCTCCCCAGGGTTCCTCTCACTTGTCAAGTGAGGATGTAAAGACATGGGGAAGTAGGATGTGCTCCTAAAAGCATGTCTGAGGAGGTGAGGCTGAAGTGCAAGGCCCTCTGCTCATAGGAAGGGACAGACAGCACATGGCTTAAGAACTGGGGATTAGACTCAGGGGCACTCAATCATTGAGCCACATTCCTAGCTCTTCTTATATTTTATTTAGAGATAGGGTCTTGCTAAGTTGATTAGCATCGTGCTAAGTTGCTGAGTCTGGCTTTGAACTTGCAATCGTGCTGCCTTAGCCTCCAAAGCTGCTGGGATTATAGGCCTGAAGGACATAGACTTTTTGTTGGGAAAACCTGGGTTCTATTCCCTGCCCTGCCACTTGCTACCTTGGAGATCCTGGACATGTGGCTTGGCTCTTCTGAGTCTCACTCTACCTATTTGCAAAATGGGGGTGATATCTGTAGCCCCTCTTTCAAGACTCTATAAAGATTCCCATAGATTGTATGCAGTGACTATATCCCACATAGCAATCACTGGACTAATTCATATTTTTTCATAAACGTATTTCAGATTCAAAAAAACACATTCCTGGTAATCCCAGTGAATCAAGAGGCTGAGGTAGGAGGGTCAAAACCTTCAGGTGAGGTTGGGCAACTTAGTGAGATCCTCAAAATAAAAAATAAAAATAAAAAAGTAAAAAGGGCCAGGGTTATAAGGCTCAGTGATAAAGGCACCTGTGGGTTTGATCCCCAATTCCACAAAATAAAAAAAGAAAATGATTTCATGGAATGTCAGGAATATTGCACAGATGCAGTAAATATTCTTAGGGTTGATGCTTGGCTTTCAGCAAGAGTCAAGTTGCAGCTGCCTTGAGTCTGAGTATTTTGTAGGTGCTCTGTAGTAGCCTAAGGTTTCCCTTGTTTCCTGGGCCCTGGCAGCCTGGACACCCTTTGCCTCTTCACTGGAGGGCCAACAGGGGTTTCTGAAATGACCCTGTGGATGGGGTAAATGGAGCAGGTTCTGTCCAGGGTGAGGTCCCTGGGAAGCTTCTAGCATGGTGTGTTAATGCAGGCTGGGAGGTCAGGAGCCCCATGCCAACCAATGAGACCTGAAAGCTTAGTCCCAGCCTGGTAGAAGGTTAAGGGCAATGTGCCAACATGAGGCTGACCTGAGCTTAGATCAGATGTTGCCATTTACTGGCTGTGTGACTACAGGCTCCTCTCTATCTGTGAAATCGGGCTCATGTTGTCTTCTGTGCTCATCAACAAGGTTGGGGTTGAGGATGCAATGATATAGAAAGAATGTATAGATACAATGGAGTGTGGGACACAAGTGTCCTGGGAAATTAAATGAGAACTTTGAACACCTTTTACAGAAGGCAGCAGAGTAAAGAGAAAACCTTGAACCAGCGCTCATATCTTGGTTCTGTAACTTTGGGGCTGTGTGACCTTAGGTAAGTTAGTGAACATCTCTGAATCTGGTTCCTCATGTGAATGCATACTCTATTATCATGAAGGCATAATAGTCTTTCCCACCCTAGTGCCCACCTGGGACTCGCTGTGCTCCAGGAGAAAACTCCTCTGGCCAGAGCCTGCCACCACAGAACATGGTCTGTCCTTCTCTGACCCCAATCCACAATGTCACTTGAAGCAGATGGAATGAGAGGGGCAAGCTAGGGAAGAGCTGTGGAAGCTTGGTTGGATGCCAGGGAGCAGTGACAGTAAAGTGAGGTCCTGCCTGCCCTCCTGGTGGTCGTGCTCCGGCAGAGGGGTGCATGTTGAAACATATGCTACAAAGGGCAAACAGGCACGGGAGGGGATAGGTGTGGCAGGAGGCTGTTCTGGTTTGGATGTGAGGGGTCCCCAAAAACTTAGCTGTGAGACAATGCAAGAGGGTTCAGAGGACAAATGATGGGGTTGTGAGAGTCTTAACCCCTGAGTGAATTAATCCCCTGATAGTGATTGACTGAGTGGTGACTGAATTGGTGGGGTGTGGCTGGGGAGCAGGGTCATGGGCCAATTATTTGGGATATATATTTGTATTTGGCAAGTGGAGCCTCCCTCTGCTTCCTGATCATCATGTGAGCCCCTTCCCTCCACCACACTCTTCCGCCATAAGGTTCAGCTCACCTCAAACCTTGAGGAATGGAGCCTGCTGTCTGTGCATTGAGACCTCTAAAACCCTGAGCCCCCAAGGCAACTTTTTCCTCTCTACAATTGTTCTGGTTGGGTCCTTCCATCGTGCAGCAAAAAAGCTGACTAAAACAGAGACTATTTTCAATCAGGTGGCAAGGAAATCTTCCCATATGGTGTCACAGGATACAGAGGAACAGACTGACCCAAGATCAGCCAGCAAGGTTCTGGAACATTCCAGGGGTCTGCCCCTTCTCTCTGCACCACGCTGTGTCCAGGGTCCACTCACACTTTCTCCATGGCCTTGTCCGACTCGTGCCCACACCTCGGCACGGACAGCCCAGCTGGCTAGCCCTTTCCTCTCTCAGGCAGCTGAATCTGCTGGGAGGATCTGAACTCCAGCCAGCCACGGCACTCTCGGGTCCGTCCCTGCCCAGTCGTGGGGAGGAGGCTCAGGACCCTCTCCTGGGGGGGGGGGGCATGTTGGGGGCCAGGAACTTACAAAGGCAAATAATGTCTGGGTAAACATTGGCTGCTGATAGCTCCAGCTGTGAGGGCCAACGATGTCCCCTTGGTCCAGATGTTGGCCTCACCCACCTCCCTCCTGTGGCAGTACATTTGAAGAGGACCTTGGGGGCCAGCGGAGAGCAACACAGAATGCGGGGTGGGGAGGGGGCTGGTAGGCCACCCAGCACAATCCATGCACAGCTAGCCAGCATGGTCCTCTGCCTCCAGGGTTGTCCGGACAGCAGGGGTCACTTTTGGGCTGAGAGTGTACCAGGGAAGATGGGGCCACAGCCTCCCTTGTCCAATGTCCCAGATTTCCTGGCTGGGAATGAAAACTGAATCCAGAGGTGGAACCAATGCCTGGACCCTACGCTCTCCCAGGATAGAGTGAGCTCCTTGTCCCTGGAGGTTTGTCAGCAGGGTCTGCACCTTCAGAGCTGGTGAGAAGCAGGCTACTCAGGGCATTGGAGAGGGTTGGGACCAGAGCTTTCTCTTGGATTCTTGCCAATTGCCCAACCCTTAATCCTGAAGCCCACAGGGTGCCCAGTCCACCCTCCCCTCCAGCACCAGGAGAGTCTAGAACTCCCTTCGTCAAATCTCCATTCCCTGAGTGGGTCAATGTCTTGATGGGACCCTCCCCCGCCCCAGGTGCACACCGACACTTCTCCTAATGCATCCTGGCTGGCCGGCTGGGAGCCACAGACGGCACTGTCACCTGAGGGGACATAAGGGGGCTCTCACATTTCCCACGCCTGGGCTCCTGGTCCCCTAGCATTCATGACGGCTAATTTCAACATGAAAGGGCCCCTTGAGAAGGAGAGCCCCCCTCCCTTTCCCCCTCGCCTCTGCAAAGCCCCACTCTGCAGCTAACCACTGTCTGAGCCTCCCTCCCTCTGGAGCACCCTCTCACTCACCTGCCAAGCCTTCCCCAGACTGCTGCAGCCTCACCTCGCAGCCTCCGCCAGCCAGGATGAGAATCCCAAGGTGGGGTGGGGGGCTCAGGGCTCCATACTGCAGAGGAGGAGGGGGGGCCTGTCTGTTAGAAAGGTATAAGCCATTTGGCCAACCATAGGCCAGAATGACTGAATAAATCTTTGTGGGTGCTTTAATGCTCTGAGGACAGGAAGTCTCCCAATCTCAAATCCAAAGACAGGCAGAGCAGTGAAATTTCCCATGAGGCCTTCCAGGCATCTGCCCTAAATTTTCAATGTGGCAACTTTTTTAAACTTTAATTTTGACCTAATTTTAGATTTACAGAAAAGTTGCCAAAAATAGAACAGATAGCTTCAGTACACCCCTCACCTAGCCTTCCCTAATATTCACATCTTACATAACCCTAGTAAATGATCAAGCCTGAGAACTTATCCTTAGTTCAGTACTATCACCTGAACTTCACATCTTATTGGATGCTGGGTACAGTGGTGCATGTCCGTAATCCCAGCAGCTCAGGAGGCTGAGACAGGAGGATAGAGAATTCGAGGCCTGCCTCAGCAAATTAACAAGGCCCTAAGCAATTTAATGAGACACAGTCTCAAAATTTAAAAAAAAAAATGAAAATAAAAAAGGGCTGGGGATGTAGCTCAATGGTAAAGCAGTCCTAAGTTAGACCCCCAGTACCTAAAACAAAACAAAATAGCTCTTATTGGAATTTCCCATTTTTCTACCAAGATCCTTTCCTTATTCCATCACCCCATTCTGGACCCCACACTGCATTTAGTTGTTATTTCTCTTTTGTGTCCCTGATCAATTGGTTGCCACAGTCTGGCTGCAGCAAAATAACCAGGGGGTGACCAACAATTTGTGTAGATTGATACAGCAGGAGTCGGAGCCATTTATTGTAGGACAGGAGGGGTATATATACATTCCACACAACTTATCTTAATTAACATAAACTAGATACAGCAGTCAACCAATAAGAAATCTCCACACTTAATGGCTCGCTGGCGCCACCTCACAAACCACTCCCTCTGGCAAAATGCCAGGCGCCATCCTGACTTGTTTACAGACCTTAACATTGGTGACATTCCCTCAGTCTATACTCATCTTTCATGATCTTGACAGCACTGAGGAACAAGTGTTTTGTAGAACTGTGGGTTTCCTTGTGTTTTCTCTAGATCAGAGGGAGGCTCTGCAGCTTTGGCAATACCACAGAAATGGTGGTGGCTCCTTCTCAGCTCACCATATCAAGAGGCTCATGTCTTCAACATGTTTGATTACTGGTGGTGATGACCTTGATCACTTAGTTAAGTTGATGTCTAAAGGGTCTATCCACTATAAAGTTACTATATTTTTCTTTTGAATTACTACCTATCTTGGGGAAAATACTTTGATATATATGTGCAACTATTCATAACTTTATAATTTAATTTACACATATATCTTTTTTAATTTCTTTGTTTAGTTGTAGAAAATTGTTATATCCTTATTTATTTTATGTCGTGTTGAGGATTGCACACAGTGCCTTACACATGCAAGGAAAGTGCTTATCACTGAGCCACCACTCCAGTCTGACACAAGTATATCTTTATCATACAATATAGTAATTTGACACATATATTGATAATAATGGTGTAATTATCATTTTGCCTCCTCAAATACTTATCATTTCTCATTTTGTTTATCACATTTACTTTCTTCTAGTAATTTTGAATCATTTCATATATTGTTGTATATATAGAACAGAACACAAGAACAAGTTAATCCTACCGGTGTTTGTGCCCATTTAAAAATTTGCCTACAACTAAAGACTCCAAATGTTCAGCACGTTTTTTTAAACATTCATAAAATGTCAAATTATTTAAACATAGTGAAAATGATGCCTGTAATCCCACAAGCTTGGGAAGCCGAGGCAGGAGGATCATAATTCAAATCCAGCCTCAGCCACTCAGAAATGTCCTAAGAAATTTAGGGAGATTCTGTCTCAAAATAAAAAAAAAAAAGATAAAAGGGCTAGGGATATGGCTCAGTGTTTAAGTGCCCCTGGGTTTCATTGCAGGTGCAAAGGAAATAAATAAATAGAATAAATAAAATAAGTAAACTGCTTATCCACAGAAAAACATGGAAGAATCAAAACACTCTTTTAAACAAAAACGTAGACATCAAAGTGAATATCATGAGAGACTGGGATTTTTCCTCAGAGGTAGAGTGATCAACTAGCACATGTGAGGCACTGGGTTAAAACCTCAGTGTCACATATAAATTAAATAGAGATATTGTGTCCACCTACATCTAGAAAATAAACATTTAGAAAATAAATATTTTTAAAAGTGTATATCATGATTTTTTTAGCTAAAATGTTTCATTAGTGATTATATTAATACTTTGATCAAAATCAAAGCAAAGTTGCATGTGGTCAATGCAGTTGAAAATTGTACTAGATTTTTTTTTCATTAGTGAATATGACTCTCATGGTGAGGGTGTTGAATCCTGCAGAAGAGGAACAGTTACTGGTTTTATTTGGTCCCAGATAAATTTTGGGATGATCCCCTGGTTTATGTTGTAGCTAGTGGATCCATGGTTACTTTGCAGAATCCTGTGGTGAATAGATGCCTTGGAGGACCTAAAATTCTCTGTGGAGAGTGAATTTAGGCTAAAATATTACAAGCTTAGTGAGTTTACACTGAATTTATTTTCTCCCAATAATCTGAGGCAACAACTCAGTTGTTACACCTCCATAGAAGATGTAAGTAGGCCTACCTATCATCAATTTATTGGTATTTTTTTTCTTACTCAGCATAGCTCCATCAGTTGACTTGTAGGTATGATGTGAAAAGCAGTGTGAAGAAAAGTAAAACCTTCTGCATAGATTAAAAGAAAAAAAGGAACTCATGGACAAGCTGAATCCTGCTTAAAATAGTATGAAGGAACTGTCATTCTTAGAAAATGGCAGGATACAAAAAGTTCTTTTCATTATCACCACCCTAATAAATGCTTAAAGAAAAGCAAAAATCACCCAGTCATTTCTAATGGAAGAATAACCTTCTCTGGTACAAAGAGAAAGTGAGTAAATATCCAAATATCGAACATGTGGTGATGGAAATGCTAAACATACTGACATTCATTAGAGGTCAGGAGAGTCACATTACAAGAATTTTTTTTTGAACCTTCAAAACAACAACAAAAAAAGACAAATGCTATGTACTGATGTTTATGTGGGCTCTTTCTGGTCCAGCAAGGGGTTTCACGAAAAATTGTAGAAGAGGCTGTGTCTGTGAAGTCACTAATCAAGACCTCTGGAAATCAAGCAGGAAGCAGGTCTCATTTTATTGTGAAGTTACCATGTATATATACTCAGGCAGTAGCTTATCAGATTACAGGTAGCAACCAATGCAATTTCTGCAGTGACCAATCAAGGAGTGAGCAATGGAGTAAGAGCAGGGAATTTAACACATAGCCTCATGCCCAGGGTTTTGCCTAAGAGATAAGTAGTTTGCTGTTCACACAACCTAGCATGGGATAGTGTGTTGCCACTCAGGCACTCTTAATGTATGCTATGAAGGCAGTATTCCATGAACTTGACTCTAAGACATTATTGTGGCCTTACCTCTCTAAGATTTCTTTAGGTTCAAGGTTGTGCCATACTTCTGGTCTCTTTCAGATGAGATCATTGTGGTCAGGTGAGGCAGGGGTGCATCAACCTCATGACAGGAGTTTTGCTACCTTTACATGGGGACACAGCAGCAAGTCTGCTTATAAATAATTGATGCTTGAAGTCTCCTTGGACTTGCATTCTTTAACAGAGATCATTAAGTTATCACTTTCTGGTAGTAAAAATATCATCTATCAGCAATAAGATAAATATGTTGTATTAAAGATTAAACACTTTCATTCAAAATTAAATTTAATTAAACTATGTCAAAGATAGCATTTTGTAATTATTAGTTTTATTAGATGTATTATTAGGTAATTTATGATATATATTCCCCCATTGTGACAGAACAGCTAGTTCAATGACCTTGTGGGCCTTCTTTGCCTCAAGAGATTCCAAGTTGGGTGCAGCTCTGACTTGAGACCATGTCAGCAGGAGGAAATCTCCTGTCTGTTCTTGAAGTCTGTGAAGGGTCTTCACCACAGCTTCATTATAATTTTATGTTATAATCTAGCAAAAAATTGCTCACATTCTGTACTGTTTCCAAGTGGGTTGCTCTTTACTTCCTCAAAAAATATTTCAGAAAATATTCTTTTATAACACTGTTTATCATTGAGGGGTTTATTGGGCAGAAGCCATATGGAGATGTGATAATTTTTAAAAATTCAAGGTCTTTTTTAGAGAAAAATCCCCACATAAATGTAGAGGGCTTTATGTTATTGTTATTGTTGTTGTTGGTGGTGGTTTTTGTCTTATTTCAGCAGCATTCCCAGCTTATAACTAAGTGGGCTTGAGTCATGTTCTACTAGGACCTGTTATAAAAACTAGGACCTGTAATAAAAACAGAAAATTACTAACTTTCTAAGTGTGGTACCAATGACAGCAGCTTCATACTCCTAGGATGGCTATGAATTCCCATGCACAAGAATTATCTGGAGTGGCAGGGGTAGTGGTTTATTGATTGGCTAGTTTCCTCATTAGCCTAGAAGTTAAGAGGGATTCTGACAAAGGACACCATAAGAGTCAATGGCCTTTACCAGAATGGGAGGGGGCCTTCAAGAGAGGTGCTTGAAATCCTATGATTGGAAGACACCAGGTAAAACCTGTTGGATGCTCTAGAACAGAATTCATAAATGTAGCTCCTGATAGCTGTATCCACACCATTCTATTTTATTTATTTATTTATTCTTTTTAACAAAAAATTTATATTGGAACACAGTTAGCAAGGTATTTGTTGAAAGGTACTAGATTTGAACTCCAAATAGGTCATATTCTCCATAATATTTGCTCCTGGTGGTTTATAGAGCATCATCATTCAATAATTTTTGCGATTATGGAAATGTTCCATGTCTATCCTGCCTAATTCAGTAGCTTCAAGCACATGATATTTTGGCATATAGATCCTGTGACAGAAAAAGCTGAGTTTGTCAATTTGATGAATTACATGGCCAATAGCCACAAGATTGGGGAGCACCATTCTAGGACACCAAGGCAGAAAATGGAAGCATTTCCTCTAAAAACTGGAAAAAGACAGGGATGCCCGTTTCCACAACTTCTATTTAACATATTTCTTGAAACACTGGCCAGACCAATTAGACAAATAAAATAAATTAAAGGGATATGGATAAGTAAGGAAGAACTCAAATTAGCACTATTTGCAGACAATATAATTCTATATCTAAAAGACTCGACATATTCCATCAGGAAAATACTAGAACTAGTAAATGAAGTCAGTAAAGTAGCAGGATACAAAATCAACACCCATAAATCAAAGGCATTTCTGAATATCAATAAAAAATCCTCTGCAAAGGAAATGAGAAAAACTACTAACTTTGAATAGTATAAAAATTATAAAATCCTGGGGAATCAACCTAACAGTAGCTGAAAGATCTCTCCAGTGAAATCTACAGAACCCTATGGAAAAAAGATAAAAGATGACATGAGAATATGGAAAGATGTATTTTTTTCTTAAATAGGCAGAATTAATATTGTCAAAATGACCACACTACCAAAAGCACTATACAGATTTAATGTAATCTCAATCAAAATCCCAATGACATTCCTCAGAGAAGTAGAAAAAGCAGTCATGAAATTTATCTGACAAAATAAGAGACCCAGGATAGCTAAAGCAATTTTTAGCAAGAAGAGTGAATTAGGTGGCATCTCTATACTAGACCTTAAACTATGCTACAGATCAATAATAACAAAAAACAGTATGGTATTGGCAACAAAATAGACTTGTAGACTAATGGTATAGAATAGATAACACAGAGACCAATGCCCATAATTAGAGCTCTCTTATAATTGTCAAAAAGCATAAAAAATGTACATTGGAGAAAACGATATCCTCTTCAAAAAATAATGATGGGAAAATTGGAAATTTATATACAATAAAATAAAATTAAACCCCTCTCTCTCACCATGCAAAAAACTCAACCCAAATTGAATCAAGGACCTAAAAATTGAACCAGAGACACTGTGTATATTAACAGAAAAATAGGCCCAAATCTATCTGGTTAGTGCCTGACTTTCTTAATAAGACTTCAGAGCACTATGATTTATATTAAGCAACAATAAATACTATGGATCTAAATTAAAAAGGTTCTTTTCATCAAAAATCCTGGATTCTAAGGGTGGTGATTCTCCACCCCTTGGCCCAAGTGAATAGGTCAGAGGACATAACTTATTAAGGCTGTGTTAACCATGTTTATACTTACTGCATAGGTAAGTTTCTCCTCCCAGAATCTGGATGTCACACCAGCCTCAAGTCTAGTGAGGCAACTAGAGAAATTACACACTCATCACAGAGTGGACAAGACAAAGAAGTTGGCTATAGGTCTTCTTGTACACATCCTGGGGATGGCTCTAGAACTAGGACCAGGTCCCTGTAACATAAAACCATCTACTCATGACATAGGGACCCTCTTCTAGCCTATGCATATAATAAAAACATCAGTGTTCATCTGAGTGTGTGCATATATGTATATGTGTGCACCGTTATAAAGTGTGTGCCCAGCTGTGCCTCCCATCGTGGCCTCATGCCCTCCCCCGACCCTAGATGACCTTTACAAATCCTGCTACAACAAAAGCAATACCTATGTTTAGCATAATTTTCTTAGTTTGAAAGAAATGTTCTCAGTTATCCTGTCAATAGAGTATCCTTGGGCCTCAACTATATCTACATGTATGGCTTTCTAATTTTGTTTTCAAATTAAATGATATAATAACAGAAAGGGCCTCATTAATTGAAAAAAGGCTCACCTAGATCTCAGTGAGTGAGATGATTCTTGGAGTCTTGACCTTCCTCTGGAGAAATGTGGAAAATTGGATCAACAAATGGTTGCTTTTATGTGTGGTGGGAGAACACTTCCTCCTCAGATATGGGAAGGAAGTTCCCAATTTGAAAAAAGTACACACTGAGATGATGGGGAAATTCTCCTCTAGGCACTGCAAATGTGCACAGTGGAGTAAAATAGTTGTAGCAGAGGTTATAATGAGGAGGAGGAAGAAGATGGTGATGGTGATGGTGATGGTGATGGTGATATACACACAGTTGAACTGCTGTGCCAGAGCAACAGCTGTTCTGATGACATTTCCACTATTGCTATTGGAGCAGAGGAAAGCATCAGTCTTGATTCCAGCATAAAATGTGAAGGTGGTAAACGCACCAAAATGTGTCACAAAAGTTTCTGTAGCCTGGACACATTAAAGAATAGCTATAGTTTATTCAATAGGCTCCACTTTCTATTAAAACACAAGGCTTAGAGACAGATTTTCATACTAAGACTCAGTTACAGGAAATACACCAGTGTCCCTCCATGCATGGGACAAAAGCTGCCTCTCTGTGCTGTGCAGCTGGCACAGCGAGGCAGTACTCCTGTCCACATTATTTCAGGTGACAGAGGCTTTTGGTGTCATCTAGAAGAAATGGCAAGCTCTTGGCCTCCTCTATCAACAAATAGCAGCAGAGGTACTACTCCAGGTCAGAGGATAGAGTTGCCCAGAAAAGACAAAGAAGAGGCTCGGGTGGGGCTTCAGGACAGAAGATTAAGAGTCAGGCATTGAACTGGAAGTCAGAACAGTTCATCCTATGCCCTGGACTGTAACCTGAGTCTGAGGGCTGAATCTTTGGGTCTCTCCAGGACATTCAAAGAAGCCCAGGACATAGAACAAGACTCACCTAAGAAAGGTCCTGGAGGAACCGGGCCTCAGGTATCAGCCTGAGTAGATTTTGTAGGGCTGAAAATCACACAAGAAACAAAGCTGAGGTGCAAGTACCTTAGAAGTGATCTCTGGAAGGTAGGTGTATAAATATACCTTAAGCAAAGAGGATCCTTTCACTTAAGCAAGTTCAGGCCCATGATCATACCTTAGGCTCTGAGGCAAGTTAGATTGTAGAGCACTCTGCAGAGTCTCCTCAAGGAGGCTGTGCATGCTCATCCAGGGAAGGGGCCAAGTATCCCCTCCCCCACCTGTTACTGAACATGATCAAAGAGCCTTAAGGGATGATGTGAGTGGACATGGAAGGAGAGGCCAGGGAGGAGTGGGAAGGCATCTCTGCAAGTTCAGCAGCAGGCTTCCTGACTGTGTCTTCAGAGCCAAAAACACCTGGATCTTCTGTTCTATGCTGTCATAATTATCCAAAGAGCTGCTGTTCCCATTAGAGTGGGAAGGCACACTGGAGGAGCAGAAGCGTGTGCTCACAGATGCAGGACCATTGCTGCCTTCCAGGGTGGTCTTGGAAACACCCCGGATTGCTTCAGTGCACATCAACTCAGCAGAAGTGTCTGCCCCGCCAAGGTCACTTCCATAGGCTCGATCCTGGTGGTGGTGTTTCCTGGAGGTGCAGCAGCTGTGGAATCCTTTGGTGGCTTGGAGAGGTGGTAAGAGTCCAAGCCCCTTGGGATGAGGTCTTTGTCACTGGGGACTGCTGAGTTCCTCTTGCTGGGCGTTCTCCTGGGGGCTTCAGGGAAGACACTTTTCAGTGAGCTACCCAGGCTGCTGGCAACTTTCAGCCCCTTCTTGATGAGCTGGGCTCTTGTTGCTGGACTCCTTCCTGGTTTTCTCCAACTGACACAGCTGGATGGCCTCTTGGATGCCATCATTGCTGCTGGAGTCAAGACCTTGTGCTGGGGCTCCAGGGACCTGGAGCTGCTGCCCCTCCCTTCAGCCCTGCAGTTCCTATTGCCCACGCCCCTACTCTGTGCTGCCTGGGGCTTGGGGACAGCAGACCTTGTGCCACCCAGGTTCTCAGCTCTGTGGTAACCTTAGGCCTGAGGCTACTGGGTGCTGTGCTAATCTTTTCTGATCTGAAAGTTCATGAAAGAAAAACTCCTAACAGGCTCCATCAGACTGTGGCTAGCAGCACCATGACAGGGGGCTCCTGGGTGGGTTTCAGTGTGGATTGGGGAGAATTTTCATTTGACATTGTTTTCGTATCCACAGACCTGTCACACTTTTGGTTTTCATGTTGTCTTTTCTCATTCAGAAATAGTTCTATTTCTGCTTGGATGCTCTACTCAAAGGAGTCATCGCTGCTCACCTTGACTGGGAAGTCTGAGCCCTGTTTCCCACCGGCCTCCAGGGGCTGCCAGGAACATTGCATGATGCTGGGGTAAGTTTTAGGGGAAACAGGGTGGGCAGGGTGCCACTGTGTGGAGGGTCTGTTTTGCCTCTGCTATCCTCCCTGCAGCCCTGCCAGGGTGAGCCCCATTGGGCATGGGCTATTGTTCTAAGGAGAGCAAGAACCAGAATCCTTGTACATAGCCCTGCCTAAATGCACACTAACATGATGTTTTTATTTAACAGATGCGTCCTGGTAAATATGATTTTTGTAGCTTTTCGTAAATTAGTTATTCTGCTGTAAAAAATATTTTTGAAAAATGTTGTCTTTTGTTTTTGGAGGGTGTTCCTAACTGCGTCTTTCTGTGGTCCACTCAGGAGCCATTGCTGGACATGCAGTTTGATTCTTACCTTCACGGTGAGGGTCAACCTGGCTGGAACTCTGGTCAGTTGGTAGTTCAGATGCTCAAGTCTGAGGAGGCAGTGGCCGCCTTCTGGGAAGCACTAAAATGTCCTAGTGTCTGTCAGAAGCTCCCAGAACAATGCTTTTAATAAAAGACACAATGGTCCCTAACAGCCAGAGCAGTTCCTCTTAAAATTGTAATCACAGCCTTGGATTAGTCAAATGTTTCTAAGCACAGTGACTAGGAAGCAAACTGACCAGCCAGTGTGTGCCTCTTGAGACCCCATTGAGACAGTGGCTCTCTCTGCAGCCTAGTCCTTCTGTGTCCTGTCTCCTGCAATTACTAGGTGATTCTAACATCTACAAAAACCTCTTTTTGTAGGAGACCTGCTGTTCTCCTCTTTTGATCATTATGCTAAGAGATCACACCGCATGTGCATTTTAACTGTCCTTTTCTTGATTTGTGCACACAAGTAAATAAGAACAGCAATTAGGTGGTTTGCTCCATAGACAAATTTGCCAGAGCTCAGTGCTGGGGACAAGCCTTGCATACCTACATATCTGCCATCCAGGAGCTGCAGCCCAGTCAGGGCTCTGAATATTGACAGAGCCACTGCTGTTAATGCCTCCTGCCACCCACCTCCTGGGTCAGAAGGGTGCTGATTGTAGGCCATGGCCTCTGGTCCCCTGAGTCAAGGCCAGGTGTTGCTGCCTTGGTTTTCTTACCTTCTGCCCGGTGGTACTAAGTTATCCATGGTCGCTGAGGGAACAGGTATGCTGGCCACTGATGTCCTCCAGTCACCCCATGTTCTGCAATTCTTATTCAGCTGTGAGGCAGAGTCTACCTTTTCGCCAGAGGATATTGTTGGTATTCTAATGTGGATGTGAGTCTTGTACAACTCCTGCACCCCTGGGTATAAACAGAAACCCAATTCTGTACCCAAGTGCAGACCCCCACCCACAGTGAGCATCAGCTGGTTTAAGCTGCAGTCCTGAGTATCTCAATGTGCCTGTGATAGCTTCCTTGTGGTGCATTCATTCACTTAAGTGCTTATGAGAAAAAAAGTTCCATGTAATACATGTTCTTTTATTTAATTTACTTTTTTTATTAGTTGTTCAAAACATTACAAAGCTCTTGACATATCATATTTCACACATTTGATTCAAGCCGATTATGAACTCCCATTTTAACCCTATATACATATTATGGCAGATTCACACCGGTTACACAACCATTTTTTACCTACTGCCATACTAGTATATGTTATATTCTGCTGCCTTCCCTATCCTCTACTATCCCCATCCCCTCCCTTCCCTCCTCTCCCCTCCCCTCCCTTCCTTTCTTCTCTCCCTACCCCATCTACTGTAATTCATTTCTCTCTCTTGTTTATTTTTCCCTTTTCCCCTCACTTCCTCTTATATGTAGTTTTGTATAGCAATTAGGGTCTCCTTCCTTTATCATGCAATTTCCCTTCTCTCTCTCTTTCCCTCCACCCTCTCGTCCCTGTTTAGTGGTGATCTTCTTCTCATGCTCTTCCTATCTATTCTGTTCTTAGTTGCTCTCCTAATATCAATGAAGACATTTGGCATTTATTTTGAAGGGATTGGCTAGCTTCACTTAGCATAATCTGCCCTAGTGCCATCCATTTCCCTGCAAATTCCATGTCATTATTCAGTGCAGAGTATACTCCATTGTGTATAAATGCCACATGTTTTTATCCATTCATCTATCGAAGGGCATCTGGGTTGGTTCCACAGTCTAGCTAATGTGAATTGTGCTGCTATGAACATTGTTGTAACAGTGTCCCTATAGTACGCTCTTTTAAGGTCTTTAGGGGATTGTCCAAGAAGGGGAATATCTGGATCAAATGGTGGTTCCATTCCCAGCTTTCCCAGGAATCTCCATACTGCTTTCCAAATTGGCTGCACAAATTTGCAGTCCCACCAGCAATGTACAAGTGTACCCTTTTCCCCACATCCTCGCCAGCACTTGTTGTTGTTTGACTTCATAATAGCTGCCAATCTTACTGGAGTGAGATGGTATCTTAGGGTGGTTTTGATTTGCATTTCTCTGACTGCTAGAGATGGTGAGCATTTTTTCATGTACTTGTTGATTGATTGTATGTCCTCCTCTAGAAGTGTTTGTTCAGGACCTTGGCCCATTTGTTGATTGGGTTATTTGTTATCTTATTGCTTAATTTTTTGAGTTCTTTGTATACTCTGGATATTAGGGCTCTATCTGAAGTGAGAGGAGTGAAAATTAGTTCCCAGGATGTAGGTTTCCTATTTACCTCTCTTATTGTTTCTCTTGCTGAGAAAAATCTTTTTAGTTTAAGTAAGTCCCATTTGTTGATTCTTGTTATTAACTCTTGTGCTATGGGTGTCCTCTTAAGAAATTTGGAGACCGACCCCACAATATGTAGATCAGAGCCAACATTTTCTTCTATCAGACACAGAGTCTCTGATTTGATATCAAGCTCCTTGATCCATTTTGAGTTAACTTTTGTACATGGCGAGAGAAGGAGATTCAGTTTCATTTTGTTGCATATGGATTTCCAGTTTTCCCAGCACCATTTGTTGAAGATGCTATCCTTCCTCCACTGCATGCTTTTAGCCCCTTAATCAAATATAAGATAGTTGTAACTTTGTGGATTAGTCTCTGTGTCCTCTATTCTGTACCATTGGTCCACCTGCCTGTTTTGGTACCAGTACCATGCTGTTTTTGTTACTATTGCTCTGTAGTATAGTTTGAAATCTGGTATCGCTATACCGCCTGATTCACACTTCCTGCTTAGAGTTTCTTTTGCTATTCTGGGTCTTTTATTTTTCCATATGAATTTTATGATTGCTTTATCTATTTCTAGAAAAAATGTCGTTGGGATTTTTATTGGCATTGCATTGAACCTATAGAGAAATTTGGGTACTATCGCCATTTTTATGATGTTAGTTCTGCCTATCCATGAAGAGGGTATATTTTTCCACCTTCTAAGATCTTCTTCTATTTCTCTCTTTAGGGTTTTGTAGTTTTCATTGTATAAATCTTTCACCTCAATAAACTTAAAGATGAGGACCATATGATCATCTAGATGTGGGTTCATCTTTGTGTCTTGTATTTTTGTGTTATTGTTCCACATGTGTCCTTTGGTACCAACACCATGCTGTTTTTGTTACTATTGATCCATAGTATAGTTTAAATTCTGGTATTGTGTTGCCTTCTGCTTCATTCTTCTTGCTGAGGATTGCTTTGTCTATTCTAGGCCTCTTATTTTTACAAATGAAATTTGTGGTTTCTTTTTCTAGTTATATGAAGACTATCATTCATTGGTAGAGATATAATGCTAATCAAAAGTACTCTAAGATTCTCACTCCCATCAGAATGGCAGCCATCAAGATTACAAACAACACTAAGAGTTGTCCAGGATGTAGGGGAAAAGGCACACTCACACATTGCTTGTGGGACTGTAATTTGGTGTAGCCAATCTAGAAGTCAGTATGGAGAGTTCATGGAAACTTACAACATAACCACCATTTGACCATGCTATCCCACTCCTTGGCTTAGATGTAAAGGACTGAAAAACAGCTTACTACAGGAACACAGACACATTAATGTTTATTGCAGCACAATTTATAATAGCTAAATTGTGGAACAAAACCAGATGCCCTTCAGTAGATGAATACACAGAGAAACTTTTGTATATATACACAATGGAATATTACTCAGAACTAAAAGAGAATAAAATAATAGCATTTACAAGTAAATGGTTGGAGTAGGAGAATATAATTCTAAGTGAAGTAAGCCAATCGAAAAATATCAAAGGCCAAATGCTTTATTTGATATGAGGATGCTGATTCGTAATGATGATAGCAGGGCATGGGAGAAATGGAAGAACTTTAGATAGGGCAAAGGGAAAGGAGGGGAATGGAGAGGGCATGGGGGTACAAATGATGGTGGAATGAGTTAGACATCATTACCCTAAGTACATATATGAAGACACGAATGGTGTGAAAATACTTTTTGTACAACCAGAGACTTGAAAAATGGTGCTCTCTACATCTAATATGAAATGAATTGCATTCTGCCATCACATATAACAAATTAAAATAAATAAATATTTAAATAAAAAAGTGAATAAATAAACAAGGGGAGGACATCCACCTTGTTTTCATGAAATTAAGAAATAAAGGCCGCCAGAGCCATGAGAGTGGAATTTGGCGAGCATGCCAGTGGCTTTCTCCACAAGGAGGTGGTCCAATTCATTAATAATGAAGCTCTCCTGAACAGTGGTGGCCCCGAGTTCTACATGGCCTTTCGCTCTTGTCCCTGGAACAAGGTAGAGGAGTGGATTCACACTGTGGTGGTGGACTTTCAGGTGCCTCGAGACCTCAAGAGGGAATGCACCTGTAGTGCCCTTGCCCTGGGCATGCGAGTGGTGGCAAGGCAGCGGGAGCGGCAGGGGCATCGTGCCTGTCTGCTGCAGGACCAACTGGAGGAGGGTGAGGCAGCTTGCTGGGCTTTGGCCTCTGAGCTGCAGTGGCTGTGTGAGAATCGTGATGATGCTACTACTCAGCTACACTTCACTTAGATTGTCTTTCAACAGGCAATGGATGAGCGTGAAGTGCTACGTGAGAGGCTACCTCAGGCTGAGAGGTCAGCCTTCGCAGATCCATTGCCCCCAAAGGTTGTACCTGTTATGGGAGCCCAACAGCATGGTGATGTGGCATGGTCCCTGGAAGGAGAGGAGCAGGCAGAAGTGGTAGCACCTGGAACACAGGGCATACCACATTTGGAGGCCCAGATGCCAGCCCCAGCACCTTTGCTTTATGTGCCAGGACACCCAGGTCCTTGGCTCCAGGCAATGCAACCCCATGTGAAAATGTCTGTGCCCCATTAAGTGCCAGTCCCAGTCGGATTCCCATACTAAACATCTCTACAAGCCCCTGTAGTAATGAAATCAGAATCAGCAGGAACAACAGCCACAGCAGTGACAGCAATTGCACCCCAGGTGCCTCCTCTTGTCAGCTATCCACCTGGCTTGTGGGCTCCAGTGGGGTGCCAGGAGGAAATGGCTCTTCAATGTGTCCAGAGTTACCTGTGTGTCCAGAGTTCCCAGAGTTGCCTTGTCCTGTGTTGCCTGAGTTGCTGGGGCCAGGATGAATATCCTGAGAACCTTACATGCAGATGCAACCTGGGAGATAGAAAAAGCCCCAAGCAAAAAGAAGGTCCTGAAGGTCCACACGGAATGACTTCCCTGAGGGAAAGCATAAGCCAAAGCCAAAAAGAGGGTCAGGAGAGACCCAAAAGGAAAGACCCCATGTGGGAGAGCATTAGCCTTTGCCTGGTGTTTTTAATTAAAAAACAAGAATGTCATTGAGATTTTAATAGGAATTGCATTAAATCTTTGTAAAAGTTTTGGTAGTATGGCCATTTTTGGCTATATTAATTCTGCCTATCCAAGAGCATGAGAAATCTTTCCATCTTCTAAGATCTTTTTCAATTTTTTTCTTAGTGTTCTATAGTTTTCATTGTAGAGGTCTTGCACCTCTTTTTTTAGATTGATTCCCAAGTGTTCATATAATTCTTTTCTCCAGTATTCAAAATGAAAATAGTAATTTTTTATTTAGAAAACAAAATTTATATGCTTTCAAAGATGAGGTTTCTGTATTAGGCATGTATGATATTTATGACTGATATTTCTACCAAATAACTTGATAATGCTTAAAAAATTTAAGCAAAAGTTAAAGACACCTACTTATTTTCTATATTTAAATAGGTAATGTCTTTTACTGATCCTCATATACATCAATGTGTAATGTAGAGATAACGACTTTACTATACTCTCATATTTGTCAAAGTGTAATTGATTATCATTTATGTAATCATTATTATGTGATTTTCTGCTTAATCTGCATTGGGCACTTTATTATTTCTGAGTATGAGCATCTGTACAGACCACTACACCCCAGTCTATTATTTAATAGTTACAAGTCCTGTGTTCATTCATCATCAGTTAGTTATTCTATTTTAAAAATAATTATGTGTTGCATTCTTTGTCTACAGAAAATTTATGAAGGTTAAAAACCAGTAATCATTTTCACAAATTTGATTCTAAACTAGTTTTCATCGCAAAACACACACCAGAAGTAAGAATGATTTCTTTCTCTAATTTATTAGCCTTTCTGACATCCAATATCAGGACATGAATGGTGCTCATGGAGGGATGTTCTTACCATCAAGAACAATCAATACTACGTTCTTCTATCGCATCAAATGCTACAAAAAGTGCACATTTTACTGTGTTTCATACGAAAAACTTGACTTTCCACTATTTGTGTTTAGTGTGTTTTTTCTTTCTTTTTCATCACTTTGTTTTTCTCTATATTTTGTAATATTCAATTTTGTGTGTGTGTGTGGTGAAGAAAATAGACCACTAGAATCTTCTAACTTTTGCTACATTCAATCACTTGACTACTTACTAGCTAATATTTCTATTAAAGCATCATTTTAAAGGTAAGACTGAGGTATGCTAACAAAACTATTTTCAAGGTCTACTACAAACAGAAAGTACCTGTAAAGGCTCAGTGCTATCACTATACAACACTTGAATGTTCAAAGTCAGTCATATTATCAATGCAAAACAAAAGGTCAACCACCAAAATCTACTTCTGTCAAATGTTATTATCTTTGAAGGTAGTGTTTTAATTTTCTTTTAAAATGAATTATTAAATTTTTCAGTATACCTTTATGTATGAATAAGATGTTGGGGATTGCTTAATTTATGACACCACTTAATGACCTAATTTTTATGTTATTATTTTTTATGTATTCATTTTTTAAATTATTTTTTAAAATATGATAACATAATGCATTACAATTCATGTTACATGTATTTATGCTTGCCTTATGCTCTATATAACCTCTTTTCCCCCTTTTTTTCAAACTAGCAAAACACATATTCTCAGAATGATACTGTGCCAGCCTCTCAGCATGCATACATTCTTATTGCAATAAGCTGAACTCTAAAGCAAAACAAACCCATTACCTCATCTGTCACCCAGTCAACATGGACTAAGCACCTATCATTATCCACTTCATGTTCTGCATCTTCTAAATTTTAGCAAAAGTAGAATATCAACTCAACTTCCTTCATTTATTACATGTATTGAACACAATTTTTCATATCTCTGGTTGTACACAAAGTAGATTTATATCTTGTGTGGCTTCATACATGTACTTAGGGTATTGATAAAAATTACATTCCACTGTCCTTTTTACCTCCATGCCCCCTTCCTTCCCTTCTCTCCCCTTTTATCCTTTTCCTTATCTGAAGTTAATGTAATCTTTCCATTCTGTTCCCTAACACATAATGCTATGAATTAGCATCCTTACTGAGAAATCATTTGGTGTTTGTTTTAGGGTGATTTGTAAATTTTACTTAGCATTATATTCTTCAGCTCCATCAATTTTTTCTGCAAAAGTCATGATTTTTTTCCCCTTTAATGGCGAGTAATATTCCATTGTGTACATATACTACATTTTTTCCATTTATCTACTGAAGGGCATCTATTATGGCTACACAGTTTAGCTATTGTGAAATGTGCTGCTATAAATATTGATGTGACAGTGTCTCTGTAGTATGCTGTATTTAAGTCTTTTGTGTAAGAACAAGGAGTGGGATTGCTCTGTCAAAGGGTTCCATTCCAGTTTTTTCAAGGAGTCTTCATACTGCTTTCCAGATTGACTGCACCAATTTGAAGTCCCACCAGCATTGTATGAGTGTGCCTTTTACCACACCCTCACCAACAATTATTGTTGTTTTTTTTCTTAAATGACTGGAGTAAGATGAAATCAGAGTAGTTTTGATTTGCATTTATCAAATTGCTAGACATGTTGAGCAATTGTTTATATGTGTGTCAATTGATTGGATATCATCTTTTGAGAATTGTCTGTTCAGTTATTTGGCTCGTATATTTATTGGGTTATTGTTGTTTTGGTTTGCAGATTTTTGAGTTCTTTATATATTCTATAACTTAGTTCTATATCTGATGTGCATGTGGTAAGAATTTGTTCCCCATTAGTAGGCTCCCTATTTACTTAACCAATTGTTTCTTTTGATGAAAAGAAACTTTTTAATATAGATCCATAGTATTTATTGTTGCTTAATATAAATCATAGTGCTCTGAAGTCTTATTAAGAAAGTCAGGCACTAACCAGATAGATTTGGGCCTATTTTGCTGTTAATATACACAATGTCTCTGGTTCAATATTTAGGTCCTTGATTCAATTTGGGTTGAGTATTTTGCATGGTGAGAGATAGGGGTTTAATTTTATTTTATTGTATATAAATTTCCAATTTTTCCATCATTATTTTTTGAAGAGGATATCGTTTTCTCCAATGTACATTTTTTATGCTTTTTGTCAAATATAAGAGAGATCTAATTATGGGCATTGTTCTCTGTGTTATCTATTCTATACCATTACTCTACAAGTCTATTTTGTTGCCAATACCATACTGTTTTTTGTTATTATTGATTTGTAGCATAGTTTAAGGTCTAGTATAGAGATGCCACCTAATTCACTCTTCTTGCTAAAAATTGCTTTAGCTATCCTGGGTCTCTTATTTTGTCAGATAAATTTCATGACTGCTTTTTCTATTTCTCTGAGAAATGTCATTGGGATTTTGATTGAGATTACATTAAATCTGTATAGTGCTTTTGGTAGTGTGGTCATTTTGACAATATTAACTCTGCCTATTCAAGAAAAAAAATAAATCTTTCCATATTCTCATGTCATCTTTGATCTTTTTTCCATAGGGTTCTGTAGATTTCATTGTAGAGATCTTTCAGCTATTGTTATGTTGATTCCCCAGGATTTTATAATTTTTATACTATTCAAAGTTAGTAGTTTTTCTCATTTCCTTTGCAGAAGATTTTTTATTGATATTCAAAAATGCCTTTGATTTTTGGGTGTTGATTTTGTATCCTGCTACTTTACTGACTTCATTTACTATTTCTAGCAGTTTCCTGATGGAATGTGTCGAGTCTTTTAGGTATAGAATTATATTGTCAGCAAATAGTGCTAATTTGAGTTCTTCCTTATTTATCCATATGCCTTTAATTAATTTTATTTGTCTAATTGGTCTGGCCAGTGTTTCAAGAATTATGTTAAATAGAAGTGGTGGAAATGGGCATCCCTGTATTTTTCCAGTTTTTAGAGGAAATGCTTCCATTTTCTGCCTTGGTGTCCTAGAATGGTGCTCCCCAATCTTGTGGCCATTGTCCATGTAATGCATCAAATTGAAAAACTCAGCTTTTTTGTCACAGGATATATATGCCAAAATATCATGTGCTTGAAGCTACTGAATTAGGCAGGATAGACATGGAACATTTCAATAATCGCGAAAATTATTGAATGATGATTTTCTATAAATCACCAGGAGCAAATAATATGGATAATATGACCTATTGAGAGTTCAAATCTAGTACCTTTCAACAAATACCTTGCTAACTGTGTTCCAATATAAATTTTTTGTTAAAAAAGAATTAATAAATAAATAAATAAATAAAATAGAGTGGTGTGGATACAGCTATCAGGTGCTACATTAATGAATTCTGTTTTAGAGCATCCACCAGGTTTTACCTTGCCTCTTCCAATCACAGGATTTCAAGCACCTCCCTGGAAGGCCCCCTCCCATTCTGGTAAAGGCCAGTGACTCTTATGTTGTCCTTTGTCAGAATCCCTCTTACCTTCTAGGCTAATGAGGAAACTAGCCAATCAAGAAACCACTACCCCCACCACTCCAGATAATTCTTGTGCATGGGAATTCATAGCCATCCTATGAGTATGAAGCTGCTGGCATTGGTACCACACTTAGAAAACCACTGCTCCAGCAGACTCCAACATCTAGGACATTGGGGTGTTTTTATAACAGGTCCTAGTAGAACATGACTCAAGCCCACTTAGTTATAAGCTGGGGATGCTGCTGAAATAAGACACAAACCACCACCAACAACAACAATAACAATAACATAAAGCCCTCTACATTTATGTGGGGATTTTTCTCTAAAAAAGACCTTGAATTTTTAAAAATTATCACATCTCCATATGGCTTCTGCCAATAAACCCCTCAATGATAAAGAGTTTTTTAAAAGAATATTTTCAGAAATATTTTTTGAGGAAGTAAAGAACAACCCACTTGGGAACAGTACAGAATGTGAGCGCTTTTTTGCTCGATTATAACATAAAATTCTACTGAAGCTGTGGCAAAGACCCTTCACAGACCTCAAGAACAGACAGGAGATTTTCTCCTGCTGACATGCTCTCAAGTCAGAGCTGCACCCAACTTGGATTCTCTTGAGGCAAAGACGGCCCAAAAGGTCATTGCACTAGCTGTTCTGTCACAAGGGGGGAATATATACCATAAATTACCAAATAATACATCTAATAAAACTAATAATTACAAAATGCTATCTTTAACATAGTTTGATTAAATTTAATTTTGAATGAAAGTGTTTAATCTTTAGTACACCATATTTATCTTATTGCTGATAGATGAGATTTTACTGCCAGAAAGTGATAACTTAATGATCTCTGTTAAAGAATGCAAGTCCAAGGAGACTTCAAGCATCAATTATTTATAAGCAGACTTGGTGCTGTGTCCCCATGTAAAGGTAGCAAAACTCCTGTCATGAGGTGGATGCACCCCTGCATCACCTGACCACAATGATCTCATCTGAAAGAGATCAGAAGTATGGCACAACCTTGAACCTCAAAAAATCTTACAGAGGCGAGGCCACAATGATGTCTTAGAGTCAAGTTCATGGAATGTTGCCTTCATGGCATACATTAAGAGTGCCTGAGTGGCAACACACTACCCCATGCTAGGTTGTGTGAAGAGCAAAATACTTACCTCTTAGGCACAGCCCTGGGCATGAGGCTGTGTGTTGAATTCCCTGCTCTTGCTCCATTGCTCACTCCTTGATTGGTCACTGTAGAAATTGCATTGCTGGCTGCCTGTAATCTGCTAAGCTACTGCCTGAGTATATATACATGGTAACTTCACAATAAAATGGGACCTGTTTCCTGCTTGATGTCCAGAGGTCTTGATTAGTGACTTCACAGACACAGTCTCTTCTACAATTTTCCGTGAAACCCCTTGCTGGACGAGAAAGAGCACACATAAACATCAGTACATAGCATTTGTCTTTTTTTGAAGGATCAAAAAAAAATCCTTGTAATGTGACTCTCCTGACCTCTAATGAATGTCAGTATGTTTACATTTCCATCACCACATCTTCAATATTTGGATATTTACTCACTTAGTCTTTGTACCAGAGAAGGTTATTCTTCCATTAGAAAAGACTGGGTGATCTTTTCTTTTTTTTCAGCATTTATTAGGGTGGAGATAATGAAAAGAACTTTCTGTATCCTGCCATTTTCTACAAATGACAGTTCCTTCATACTATTTTAAGCAGGATTTAGTTTGTCCATGAGTCCCCTTTTTTTTTCTTTTAATCTATGCAGCAGGTTTTACTTTTCTTCATGCTGCTTTTCACATCATACCTACAAGTCAACTGATGGAGCTATGCTGAGTGAGAAAAAAAATACCAATAAATTGATATTAGATAGGCCTACCTACATCTTCTATGAAGGTTGTAACAACTGAGTTGTTGCCTCAGATTATTGGGAGAAAATAAATTCAGTTTAAACTCACTAAGCTTGTAATATTTTAGCCTAAATTCACTCTCCACAGAGAATTTTAGGTCCTCCAAGGCATCTATTCACCACAGGATTCTGCAAAGTAACCATGGATCCACTAGCTACAACATAAATCATGGAATCATCCCATAATTTATTTGAGACCAAACCAAACCAGTAACTGTTCCTCTTCTGCAGGATTCAACACCCTCACAATGAGAGTCATATTCACAAATGAAAAAAAATCTAGTACAATTTTCAACTGCATTGACCATATGCAACTTTGGTTTGATTTTGATCAAAGTATTAATTTAATCACTAATGAAACATTTTAACTGAAAAAAAATCATGATATACACTTTCAAAAGTATTTATTTTCTAAATGTTTATTTTCTAGATGTAGGTGGACACAGTATCTTTATTTAATTTATATGTGACACTGAGGTTTTAACCCAGTGCCTCACATGTGCTAGTTGATCACTCTACCTCTGAGGCAAAATCCCAGTCTCTCATGATATACACTTTGATGTCTACGTTTTTGTTTAAAAGAGTGTTTTGATTCTTCCAAGTTTTTCTGTGGATAAGCAGTTTACTTATTTTATTTATTCTATTTATTTATTTTCTTTGCACCTGTAATGAAACCCAGGGACACTTAATCACTGAGCCACATCCCTAGCCCTTTTTTCTTTTTTATTTTGAGACAGAATCTTCCTAATTTTCTTAGAACATTTCTGAGTGGCTGAAGCTGGATTTGAATTATGATCCTCCTGCCTCAGCCTCCCAAGCTTCTGGGATTACAGGCATCATTTTCATTATGTTTAAATAATTTGACATTTTATGAATATTTAAAAAAACGTGCCGAACATTTGGAATCTTTAGTTGTAGGCAAATTTTGAAATGGGCACAAACACTGGTAGGATTAACTAGTTCTTGTGTTCTATTCCATAAATACAACAATATATGATATGATTCAAAATTACTAGAAGAAAGTAAACGTGATAAACAAAATGAGAAATAATAAGTATTTTAGGAGGCAAAATGATAATTACACCATTATTATCAATATATGTGTCAAATTACTATATTGTATGATAAAGATATACTTGTGTCAGACTGGAGTGGTGGTTCAGTGATAAGCACTTTCCTTGCATGTGTAAGACACTGTGTGCAATCCTCAACATGACATAAAATAAATAAAGGTATAACAATTATCTACAACTAAACAAAGAAATTAAAAAAGATATATGTGTAAATTAAATTATAAAGTTATGAATAGTTGCACATATATATCAAAGTATTTTCCCCAAGAAATGTATTAATTCAAAAGAAAAATATAGTAACTTTATAGTGGATAGACCCTTTAGACATCAACTTAACTAAGTGATCAAGGTCATCACCACCAGTAATCAAACATGTTGAAGACATGAGCCTCTTGATATGGTGAGCTGAGAAGGAGCCAGCACCATTTCTGTGGTATTGCCAAAACTGCAGAGCCTCCCTCTGATCTTGAGAAAACACAAGATAACCCACAGTTCTACAAAACACTTGTTCCTCAGTGCTGTCAAGATCATGAAAGATGAGTATAGACTGAGGGAATGTCACCAATGTTAAGGTCTGTAAACAAGTCAGGATGTCGCCTGGCATTTTGCCAGAGGGAGTGGTTTGTGAGGTGGTGCCAGCAAGCCATTAACTGTGATTCGTTGACTGCTGTATCTAGTTTATGTTAATTAAGATAAGCTGTGTGGAATGTATATATACCCGTCCTGTCCTACAATAAATGGCTCCGACTCCTGCTGTATCAATCTACACAAGTTGTTCCTCACCCCCTGGTTATTTTGCTGCAGCCGGACTGCGGCAACCAATTGATCAGGGACACAAAAGAGAAATAACAACTAAATGCAGTGTGGTGTCCAGAATGGGGTGATGGAAGCAGGAAAGGTTCTTGGTAGAAAAAAGGGAAATTCCAATAAGGGCTGTTTTGTTTTTTTTTATGTACTGGGGATCTAACTCAGGACTGCTTTACCATTGAGCTACATCCCCAGCCCTTTTTTATTTTCATTTTTTTTTGAGACTGGGTCTCATTAAATTGCTTAGGGCCTTGTTAATTTGCTGAGGCAGGCCTCGAATTCCCTATCCTCCTGTCTCAGCCTCCTGAGCTGCTGGGATTACAGACATGCACCACTGTACCCAGCATCCAATAAGATGTGAAGTTCAGGTGATTGTACTGAACTAAGGATAAGTTCTCAGGCTTGATCATTTACTAGGGTTATGTAAGATGTGAATATTAGGGAAGGCTAGGTGAGGGGTGTACTGAAGCTATCTGTTCTATTTTTGGCAACTTTTCCGTAAATCTAAAATTAGGTCAAAATAAAAGGTTTAAAAAAATGCCACTTCGAAAATTTAGGGCAGATGCCTGGAAGGCCTCATGGGAAATTTCACTGCTTTGCCTGTCTTTGGATTTGAGATTGGGAGACCTCCTGTCCTCAGAGCATCAAAGCACCCACGAAGATTTATTCAGTCATTCTGGCCTATGGTTGGCCAAATGGCTTATTCCTTTAGGACAGACTGACCCCCCTTTCTCCTCTGCAGTATGGAGCCCTGAGCCCCCCACCCCACCTTGGGATTCTCATCCTGACTGGTAGTGGCTGCGAGGTGAGGCTGCAGCAGTCTGGGGAAGGCTTGGCAGGTGAATGAGAGGGTGCTCCAGAGGGAGGGAGGCTCAGACAGTGTTTAGCTGCAGAGTGGGGCTTAGCAGAGGCGAGGGGGAAAGGGAGGCGGGCTCTCCTTCTCAAGGGGCCCTTTCATGTTGAAATCAGCCATCATGAATGCTGGGGGCCCAGGAGCCTAGCCGTGGAAAATGTGAGAGCCCCATTATGTCCCCTCATGTGACATGTCGTCTGTGGCTCCCAGCGGGCCAGCAAGGATGCATTAGGAGAAGTGTCGGTGTGCACCTGGGGCGGGGGAGGGTCCCATCAAGACATTGACCCACTCAGGGAAGGGAGATTTGAAGAAGCAAGTTCTAGACTCTCCTGATGCTGGAGGGGAGGGTGGACTGGGCACCCTGTGGGCTTCAGGATCAGGGGTGGGCATTTGGCAAGAATCCAAGAGAAGGCTCTTGTCCCAACCCTCTCCAATGCCCTGAGTAGCCTGCTTCTCGCCAGCTCTGAAGGTGCAGACCCTGCTGACATACCTCCAGGGACAAGGAGCTCACTCTATCCTGGGAGAGCATAGGGTCCTGGCATTGGTTCCACCTCTGGATTCAGTTTTCATTCCCAGCCAGGAAATCTGGGACATTGGACAGGGGAGGCTGTGGCCCCATCTTCCCTGGTACACTCTCAGCCCAGGAGTGACCCCTGCTGTCCGGACAACCCTGGAGGCAGAGGACTATGCTGGCTAGCTCTGCATGGATTGTGCTGGGTGGCCCTGCCAGCCCCCTCCGCATCCCGCATTCTGTGTTGCTCTCCGCTGGCCTACAAGGTTCTCTTCAAATGTACAGCCACAGGAGGGAGGTGGGTGAGGCCAACATCTGGACCAAGGGGACATCATTGGCCCCCACAGCTGGAGCTATCTGCAGCCAATGTTTACCCAGACATTATTTGCCTTTGTAAGTTCCTGGCCCCCAACATGCCCCCCCTGAGGAGAGGGTCCTGAGCCTCCTCCCCACGACTGGGCAGGGACGGACCAGAGAGCGCCGTGGCTGGCTAGAGTTCAGATCCTCCCAGCAGCTTCAGCTGCCTGAGAGAAGAAAGCGCTAGCCAGCTGGGCTGTCCCTGCAGAGGTGTGGACACAAGTAGGACAAGGCCATGGAGAAAGTGTGAGTGGACCCTGGACACAGCGTGGTGCAGAGAGGAGGGCCAGACCTCTGGAATATTTCAGAACCTTGCTGGCTGACCTTGGGTCAGTCTGTTCCTCTGTATCCTGTGCCACCAAATGGGAAGATTTCCTTGCCACCTGATTGAAAAGAGTCTCTGTCAGCTTTTTTGCTGCACTATGGAAGGACCGAACCAGAACAATTGTAGAGAGGGAAAAGTTGCCTTGGGGGCTCAGGGTTTTAGAGGTCTCAATGCACAGACAGCAGGCTCCATTCCTCAAAGTTTGAGGTGAGCTGAACCTCATGGCGGAAGAGTGTGGTAGAGGAAGGGGCTCACATGATGATCAGGAAGTAGAGGGAGGCTCCACTTGCCAAATACAAATATATATCCCAAATAATTGGCCCATGACCCTCCTCCCCAGCCACACCCCACCACTTCAGTCACCACTCAGTCAATCACTATCAGGGGATTAATTCACTGAGGGGTTAAGACTCTTACAACCCCATCACTTGTCCTTCGAACCCTCTTGCATTGTCTCACAGCTAAGTCATTTGGGGACCCCTCACATCCAAACCAGAACAGCCTCCTGCCACACCTATCCCCTCCCATGCCTTTTTGCTCTTTGTAGCGTATGTTCCAACACGCACCCCTCTGCCAGAGCACGACCACCAGGAGGGCAGGCAGGACCTCACTTTACTGTCACTGCTCCCTGGCATCCAACCAAGCTTCCACAGCTCTTCCCTAGCTTGCCCCTCTCATTCCATCTGCTTCAAGTGACATTGTGGATTGGGGTCAGAGAAGGACAGACCATGTTCTGTGGTGGCAGGCTCTGGCCAGAGAAGTTTTCTCCTGGAGCACAGCGAGTCCCAGGTGGGCAATAGCGTGGGAAAGAGTATTATGCCTTCATGATAATAGAGTATGCATTCACATGAGGAACCAGATTCAGAGATGTTCCATGACTTACATAAGGTCACACAGCCCCAAAGTTACAGAACCAAGATTTGAGCCCCTGTTCAAGGTTTCCTCTTTACTCTGCTGCCTTCTGTAAAAGATGTTGGAAGTTCTCATTTGATTTCCCAGGACACTTGTGTTCCACACTCCATTGTATCTATACATTCTTTCTATATCATTGCATCCTCAACCCCAACCTGGTTGATGAGCACAGAAGACAACATGAGCTCGATTTCACAGACCAGAGAGGAGCCTGTAGACATGCAGCCAGTAAATGGCATCATCTAAACTAAGCTCAGGTCAGTCTCATGTTGGCACATTGCCCTTAACTTTCTTCCAGGCTGGGACTAAGCTTTCAGGTCTCATTGGCTGGCACGGGGCTCCTGACCTCCCAGCCTGCATTAACACACCCGTGCTAAAAGCTTCCCAGGGACCTCACCCTGGACAGAACCTGCTCCCTTTACCCCATCCACAGGGTCATTTCAAAAACCCCTGTTGGCCCTCCAGTGAAGAGGCAAAGGGTGTCCAGTCTGCCAGGGCCCAGGAAACAAGGTAAACCTTAGGCTACCATGGAGCACCTACAAAATACTCAGACTAAAGGCAGCTGCAACTTGACTCTTGCTGAAAGCCAAGCATCAATCTAAAGAATATTTACTGCATCTCTGCAATATGCCTGATATTTCATGAAATCATTTTTTTTTTATTTTGTGGAATTGGGGATCAAACCCACAGGTGTCTTAATCACTGAGCCTTATAACCCTGGCCCTTTTTACTTTTTTATCTTTATTTTTTATTTTGAGGATCTCACTAAGTTGCCCAAGCTCACCTGAAGCTTTTGATCCTCCTACCTCAGCCTCCTGATTCACTGGGATTACCAGGAATGTGTTTTTTTGAATCAGAAATACTTTTATGAAAAGGCATGCATTAGTCCAGTGCTTGCTATGTGGGATATAGTCACCACATAAAATCCATGTGAATCTTTACAGAGTCTTGAAAGAGGGGCTACAGATATCACCCCCATTTTGCAGATAGGTAGAGTGAGACTCAGAAGAGCCAAGCCACATGTCCAGGATCTCCAAGGTAGCAAGTGGCAGGGCAGGGAATAGAACCCAGGTTTTCCCAACAAAAAGGCTATGTCCTTCAGGCCTATAATCCCTGCAGCTTTGGAGGCTAAGGCAGCACGATTGCACGTTCAAAGCCAGCCTCAGCAACTTAGCAAGATGCTAAGCAAATTAGCAAGACCCTATCTCTAAATAAAATATAAGAAGAGCTAGGAATGTGGCTCAATGATTGAGTGCTCCTGAGTTTAATCCCCAGTTCTTAAGCCATGTGCTGTCTGTCCCTTCCTATGAGCAGAGGGCCCTGCACTTTAGCCTCACTTCCTCAATCATGCTTTTAGGAGCACATCCTACTTCCCCATGTCTGGACATGCTCACTTGACAAGTGGGAGGAACACTGGGTAGGCTCCTAAGCAGGCCTCCGGCTATGGGTGTGGACCCAGGATGCCCACCATTGTCACACCAAGTTCAACCAACAGGTCCCACTCACTGTGCCCCAAAGCAAAGGCAGTCTGTGTAGTAAGGAGTCCCCTTCATGATGGTCCCTCAGAGCTCCCGGGGTCTGCCTGGTGGCGCCTAGGAGGGGACTGGGGGGATGTCCCTCCCTCTGGGTATTTGGGAGCCGGTGCCCAGGGAGCCTCCAGAGGATGATGATGTGGAACTGGAGCCACTGGCCCTTCCCTGTACATGATGAGCAGGGAGTGTGTTGATGGATATGGTGATTTCACTATCCCACACACCATTACCATCTAGAAGTTGGCAGCCTTATGGGTGGGGAGTGGAGGGGAGGGAATTCACTAACTTCCTCATGTGTGTGGTGGCATCCTTTACTCTTCAATAAAGGCCAGGGACCTGATTCATTCCTGGAGGCCCGAGAATAGAGGCACCGCACTCCCTGGGTCTCTCCCTCCTATCCACCCTCTTCCTGCAGTGGTCTTGCCCTTGGCCAGGGCTCCCCCCCATTTCTGGGGGTTCCAGGATGATGGGAACCCAGCTGTCCACCTTCCCCACAACTCCATGCTTCCCCATCCCATGGTCATGTACAGGGAGCAAGAAATGGACATCTTGGTGTTGGAGGGGTGAGGTGCAGGCGCCTCAAGGCCAAGAGGGAAGGGAACACAGAGGGCTTCCTGGAGAGGGAGGTTAGGGGTCCTTGCTAAGGGGCGAGTTGGGGGCGGGGAACAGCCTGGACAATGGCTGAGAGGTGGGGCCACCAGCGGATGTGAGGGGCTGGGCGGGTGGAGAGGAAGGGGAGGGATGGGTGGATGCTTCTAGAACAGGCCTCCCCGAGTGGCAGCCCCTGTCCTCTCTACCCACGCCCACTGATAAGGCCTGGGCATGGACAACGGGGTCAGGTGGGATGCCTGAGGCTCATTCATTGCCCAGGGCCCTGGCGGGGAAGCCAGCTAGGAGGGCAGCACAGCAGGGTCCCCCCGAGCGCTGTCCTGGTTGACAAAGGCGGGCTGGGGGCAGGAGGGGTTGGAGAGGGTGACATTCTCCCTCGAGGCCATCCGTGGCCTGCTCCCCCAGCACTCAGGAGACACAGGACAGCTGTTCAAACACTGATCAGGGAGTGGGGCACCACGAGGTTGGGTGCTGGGAGGTAGGGAGGCCACCGTGCCTGGGTGCGCTACGCCCCGTGTGTTTGGCCTGTGCTGGATGGGCACCTGCTGGGAGTGTGGGATGCAGGGCAGAACGAGGGTCTGTCCCCCTGTGTGCACGTAAGTGGGCTCATGAGTAAGACAGAACGGGCGTGGGGGGGTCGGTGCATGCATCATGGGGTGGGTGCGCATGGTCTGCGCATGTGCAGGTGGACCGACTTTGCCAGTCCCTTCTGCTCGGGCAGTGATGCTGGTGCAGGGGTGTGACGTCCACGCTAGTGAGCGTGCACTGGCCCACAAGCATGCATGTGTGTATGCGTGCTGCACTAGGAGCGCAGTGTGACAGGCTGACACGGTGGAGGCCCGAGGCTGGCTTTAGTCCTGGAGCCCACGAATCCCCAGGGCATTGTCCCTGTCGGTGCCCAGCGAGTCCCCAGGCCCATCACCTTTGCCCCTCACCTTGGAGAGGGCGTAGTGGTGGCCCCATGTCCTCTCTAGAACGGTTTCCGTGGACATCCATCCCATGCCTCTGCAACCCACCCCGGGCTGCACTCACTCCAGAGGTGCAGGTGACAGTGGGGGCAGGTGGCAGTGGTGCCGGCACGAGGCAGGTCCGTGTGTGTCCCTGAGCCACAGCCTGGCTGGAAAGCTGAGGGGACCTGGTCCCTGGTCTCCATTGGCCAGATTCCCTGCCTGCCCTTCCAGGACAGTCCCCCAGAGCTACCAGAGCCCCGCCAGGGGGGACCCTGACCTAGGAGTTGGGGCACCCCAGGCTCATGGCCCTGGCCCGCACCCACCCCTTCCCACCTCGACCTCCTTCTTGGTGAAGAAAACACCGAGCTTCAGCCCTTGGGCCACAGAGGTGCCTGAGCCCTCCAGGTTGAGTGGAGACGGAAGGGACTGCTGTGGCTCCTCTCTCCTCCTGTCTCTGGGTCTCTCCAGCCAGTCAAGCCCCCACTGCTCACACACTTTTTAAAATGTCAATAGACTGTCACTCACTTTTCTTGTTATACTTCTTAAAATGAGGGTTTCCTCTAGTCGATGGCGGGAGGTGACACTGGATTCACGGGCTTGGCATTATTCCTGTTGAGAGGAGATGGACTGTGGAGAGCTCATCAGCTTTCATAGTAACTATTTTATTTATAAGGATTTTTCTAATGTCATGAATGTGCCAGGCCTGGCTTCTTTGTGCCCACTCTGGAGAGAAGGGGGGACTGAGCATGGCCCAGGTGGGGTGGCTTTCTTTACCCCGAATCCCAGAATCCTAGAGGAACTGACCTTCAGCAGTGTAATGCAACAGTTTCTAATTGCACACTGCTGGTGGTGGGGAGCTCACTCCAGACCAAGATGGCCCACCTCAGGTACAGTCTCAAACTCCTATCCTACCCTCACAGGCCCTGGTACTGTTCTCTGAAGCGAGGGAGGAAATCTCTCCAGAGTCCCACTTAGGGTCCTCCTAGGAATCCCTTCCCACTCTAAAATACCCCCATTAGTCCTTTGAATCTCTCTCCATCCCTTCACCATCTTAGTGAGTCTCCAAAATATACCCAGAATTCTCTTCCCCAAGATCAGGAAGACCAATTGAGACTTCTGTGGGTTATCAAGACCAGTGTCTCCCAAGGTCACTTCTGAAATGTCTTCATTCTAGTCACATTTATAAGGATCTTATGTTCAAATGAACGTTGCAAGTGCTGGGTTAAAGAAATATTAGAAACTTCCTTTGCAGAAGGACTTATCAGGGACTTATATGACTCATGTACCTGAGACTCCAAACCAGATACAGGAGGTTGAGTTTGGGTGCATCTGGACTTGTCAGAAAGTCATGCTAGAAGGGACACACGTAAACTGCTCTAGAGGCAGATCTGGGTGAGAATTCCAACTCCGCCATGTGTTACCTTCGGGACATGAAAATGCCTTTACCACTCTGACCTTCAGACTCTTCATCTATCATGTGAAAGATCTTCATCTCTGTGCCTTGCTTGTTCGACAGGTGGAGCACAAGGGAAAGAAGTCAATCAGTTCCCAAACTGCCTCATCTGGTGCAACTATCCCCAGGCACATCCTGGCTCAGGCCATCCTCAACTCCCCACACAGCCTCAAATGTACCAAGCCCACTGCTGCCTCAGGTCCTTTACACATGCTAAAAATCCACTTTCCAGCTACATCCATATGATGCATGGTAGGGGCTCAACAAACAATGCATAAACTGCTGTGAGATGGAGGCCCTTGATGTCTTCCCCTGCTGGTCACCATTCTGCTCATGTCCATAATCTGATGAGGCCTGAAATCTTCCCTGTCCTACCCTGTGGCTGGAGCAAGCAGGGACTCCCACGCATGGACCTGAAAATCACCATGAAGGCAGTTTCCAGGATCTCCCGGGCAGGGAGGATGTCAGCTGGGAGCCACTGGGCCATGCCCAGGCCGTGCCCCAGGCCCCTGAACCCTGCTCTGGCTCATCTCTTCAATGGTGTCCCCTCTGCTGGCTGCCTGTGCTGGCCCCTGACTTAATCAATCTCGGACAATTGGCCACAGGCTTGTTTCCTTAAAATGAGGTCACCTCTGAGGATCTCTGGAAGGACGTGGCCCTACCTCCTCAGAGCAGTGGAGACATTGCAGCTCAGGTAAGTGAACATTCTCTTAAACCAAAAGGCTGGCAGGGGGCTCTCTTCTCCCCCAGGCTGAGTGGGCCTCTCAGGACCAGGTGAGGCATCACCCGAGAGGGGACACTGTCTGTGTCACAGAAGGCTCCACTCACCCAAGTCTCCTCCTGCCATAGGTGGATCATATGTCTGATGTTCTCCTCCCACTTACTGCATCTTTGGTCTGAGGGGTCTGGAGTAAAACCAAATGGCCCAGCTTTAAAACCCCTATGGGCCTCTTTTGAGCTGTGTGATCATTGGTAAGTTAATAAATCTCTCTTTGCCTCAGTTTCTTTCTTAAATGGAGACACTGGTGTGTCTTCTGGGGTTTTTTTATGCAGAGCAGTCCCTAGCACATAGGAGGTGCTGTATCAACGTGGCTGCAATGACTATTAAGGCCATTTTTGGATGTTGTGGGTGGAGTGGGGTGGGGAATTCAGGAAGGATCATTGTGAACTCTTCTCTGTTAATGCATTTTCTTTTTTTGTGGGAGGTACGGTGTCAGGGGCTAGAAGGAAATTCTCCTTCAAAGAATAGCCTGACATTTACAAGACACGAGTGGCACGTGTTAAGAAAAAGGACTTAAAATTATTCTTTTCATACATAGGAGAATTGTGTCCGTGGTTTCCCCTTGAAGGGACCATTGATGGTAAAAGATGGCTTAGAGTAGGAGACTGTTTAAAAGATTATTATGAATCCTTTGGCTAAGAAAAAGTGCCTGTTCCCACCTTTTCTTACTGGAACTTAATGAAATTCTTAAAAGTTCACCCTTTTTCAATGGTACCTTAAAACTTGTCAGGATTGGGGAAGAGGCTATGCAAAAGACCTCTCATCTCTCTCGTCCCCCCTCGGCATGCCCTTCAGTTAGTATAGACATAGATCCTTCTCAGTTCTCCAGGACCCTGGGAACCTTCCTGGACGCATTCAAAATCCCACCCTAATGAATAAGGCTCCAACAGCTACCAACCGCCTTTATCCAGTTTTAAATCCCAGAGACACATTGACACCTGGGGAAGAGGCTACCTTGGAGAAGGAAGCAGCTCGCTACCATTCAGAAGACACGCCACCTCTCAGGACCCTGCCACAGCCTATAGGACTTACCCATCCACCTCCCTCCTATATCCCTCCTGCCTTTTGTGCTCTGGCCCTTCAGGGGCCAACTGCCCCATCAGATATTTTTTCTCCACTTACCTTGCCTAACCTGGCTCCCTTGCGCAAGTCTCTCCAACATAGACAGGAACAGATCCAACTTTTAAAAGAATTAAGATGCCTTGACTCTGAGCTCCGCTCATTAGCCTTAGGCACAGAGTCAACCCAAGCTGGCCCAAGGCGGTCTAATACAAAGGTTAAGCCACACCATGGGCCTGTTCTCGCCTTCCCAGTCAACCACAGGCAGATAGATAAGCCCGCCCAGGCTGAGGAAAAAGAGGAGGATCAAGTAGAGGAAACAGATCCAGGGTTCATAGTTTGTTCTTGGTGAGCAGAGTTCTCTCTCTGCTTCTTCATTGGCATATGCTGAGCTGCTTTCCCACTCCCTATACCTCCCCCACTATGTTGTGCCTCACCTTGGCCCCAGAGCTATGCAGTTGGTGGTCAGTGGAGTGAGACCTGAAACTATGAGCTACATTAACTTTTCCTGCTCTAATTGTTGTTGTTAGATTTTTTTGGTCACAGTGATGTAAAAGGCAACTAAAACACAGACTAATTTATCCAGCAGGGAATATTAAAGGCAGTACAGCATTTGAGATATGGCCTGGGTATATTTATCTGCTTTCAGCCTGATATACCATGGGGATCAGGAGCAAAAGCCAGGGTAGAAAGATTTAAAATACTTGCAGGTTTTCCAGAAAAGAAAACTTTGTAATGTTGGGGCCAAAGATGGTGTGGTTGGTAAAAAGATTAGTTCCATTACACAGAAGCCACCATTCGGCATCTCAGGAATGGCAAGGACACCACCCTTAGCAGGCTCAATGACTTGTGGAGAGATTATCAGGGTGCCCTGCGTGCAAAAGGCAGCCTCAGAATCCTATGTCCAGATTCATTTTGCTGTGTAACTAAGATCATATGGGCTCACAGAGGCCATGGTCTAGGTGGGTCTGGCTACTGTCTTCATTCTCAGCTGACCTTGTTATTGTCCATGTGATGCTGGTTATCAGGCTTACAGAGTGAAGAGTTGAGGGGTTGTGAAGGTTTGCATTCATACTTCAGAGGAAACGCTGGTGACCAGGATGTGCATATCACATTCAGAGTGCAACACAGTAACCCCAGAAACAGTGATTTATCAAACTATAAGAGTGGAGCCAGTGTTGTGGTGGAGGTTAGTAGTGGCAGGCCTATGAACACCTGCTCAGGTAAGTGAAAGTCAGTGAGCACAGAAGCTCTAGGGAGTGGTCCCACATCAGACCAAGCTGGAGGGGTAAGGATGCTCAAGTTCTAGGGCACCCATATTACACCATCAGGTGCCCTATTTTCACACCTGGAGCACTAGACTTAATGGAGCACTAGACTTAATGTGTGCCCTGCTGTGTTTTTTCAGTCTTCTCCTTACTGCTGTCCTCTTCTTCCCTTTGGGGTTAGTTGTGTTTCCCCTGCGTAGATGTATCTTTGAAATGTGTTAACTTTTTTTTTTTATTATTAATGAGGATTGCAGCCAATGCAGCTACAAAAGGTTTGATTCTGCTGCTTTGCTTTCACTCATGAAAGTCAGTAACTGAAGAGGCAGAGAGGTGGGAGAGGAAAAGGCTTCATTGGCAACAATTCAGCATTTCAGAGATGAATGGCTAGCTCCTGGTTTCATCTTGCTTAGTACTGCTGAGTGAAAGTGTATACAGTGTGTAATGTGGAATTGTTCTCGCAGTCTTGGGCAGGTGGACACAAGCACAGTTTACTAGTGTTGACAGACTGTCCTTCAGAGGGGTCTGGAGTCATTGCTCAGTGGTAGAGAGCTTGCCTGACATGTGTGAGGCACAGGGATCAATACTTAGAACCATATATAAATCAATAATTATTGATAGACAACTAAAAATAGATGTCACTAAGGAGCTGGGGATGTGGCTCAAGTGGTAGCGCACTCGCCTGGCATGTATGCAGTGCTAGGTTTGATCCTCAGCACCACATAAAAATAAAGATGTTTTGTCTGCCCAACACTAATAAATAAATATTAGAAAATTCTCTCTCTCTCTCTCACTCTCTCTCTCTCTCTCTCTCTCTCTCTCTCTCTCTCTCTCTGTAAAAAAACTGTTATTTAAAGAAGTTGGGATTCTGTGGGTTATATCTGGGTCCAGTGGACCCTGACACATCCCAGACCTGTGAATCTAAGATAATGTGATTTTTTTATATGCTTGCAATTCTGAAGGTGTGTGTGTCTGGTTTCCCTCCTAGTCAGTGTCTTCTGTTCACTTCTGCCACTACCTTTTAATTTCTACATTTCCTGTGACATAGTAAGGTGGAGTGCCCAGTGCAAGGGCCCTTTTAACTGACTTTCGTGCTTTTAACTGACTCTAAGGTTAGTAATTAAGATAGGGTTGAGGGTGTGGGGAGAAAAGAAAGATATACTCATGAATTAAAAAGAAGAGCATGGCAGAAAAATAAATGTTCAATTCAGGGTTCAGCGTCACTGTGTTCCCTTGAGTCTCAGAAGAGACTTTGGGCAAAAACTATTGAGAATGCACTGTTGATATTTGTGGACTCTTGGAGTCCAAATGCTTGTTTATTTATTTATTTTTAATTATTTATTGCTGTGAGACAGACATGAGCTTTTGGGGACAACGGATAGATGTTCTGGCCTTAACATTTGTTGTTCCTCAAAGGCTCACCTCTTAAACATCTGGTTCCCAGCTGAAGTCATTATTGGGAGGTGTTGGAAGCTTGTGGAAATTGGGGCCCATTTGATGAAAATTACCTCATTGAGGATGTGCCACTGATGGGGTACTGGGACCCTAATGCACTTCTGTCTCTGTCTCTCTCTGCCTCCTAGCAGCCATGAGGTGGTCAGTTTTCCTATGCCATACACTCTTGGCCAGATGTTCTGCTTTGCTACAGGTCCAGAGGTAAGAGGGCCAAGTGACAATGGACTCTAATCTCTGAAACCATAAGCCAAAATAAATCTCTGCATCTTTGAATGTGGTGATCTCACGTATATTATCACAGGTTTGGAAAGTGATTAGGACAGCTGCTGTCCAAAATATAAGAGTCCCCAGACCTTCCTCTAACCAGATTCACCTCTTCTGTCTGAATGTAACACAGGAAATCTGACAATTTACTCACTAATTTTTTGACCAGCAAACATGCCAGTAATATCTTCAGGTTAGCTTTGGGCATGTAATGATGCCAAAGGTCTCTTGTGTGAGAACACTGCAGACCCCATTCAGAAATTGGAGCTGATATGGCTTAGGGGGGTGCCCAGGTGAACAAGCCCAGCCCTGGCATTGGAACACACATTGCACAATGGTCTGGCTTTCCATCTAGAAGACATCCATCTGGGCTGATGATAGATAATCAAAAGAATCTATTTGGGGTGATTCTCTATTTTAGAAACCCCTTAAATGTCCCAGAGGACCTTCATCTCCAGAAGCATTATCTGTGAGTACTCTCTTATTATTTGAAGAGTTTTCTCTATATTGAGGAGTTATTGAGTGGCTGGCAAGTACCTTTCAGTTTTATAGGAGGGAATGTGCTCTCTCCTTTGCACTTTTATATTTTCTTACATTTTCAACAGCAAGGTATGTGCCTGAAATCTGCATCTTCACCCCTCTACCTCTGTGTGCAGGGCCCACAAGATAAATCCTTGAACTGGGTGTTTCGGTGTTCAGATTATGTATGTAATGTTCTGTATGTGTGTGTGTGTGTTTGTTTGTGTGTGTGTGTGTGTGCGTGTGTGTGTGTGACACAGAGAGAGAAAGAGAGAGAGAGAGACAGAGAGAGAGAGACAGAGAGAGAGAGAAAGAACACAAGAACTTGTCCCTCTAGCACCAGGACTTTGGGCTTTCATGTGTTTCATGTGTATAGGTATGGAAAGCATATGAAACAAGACACAATAATTTCTCCTGTGTGGGAGTGTTTGGTTGTCGTGTGTAAATATTTTCTGAGTGATTTCTTTGGTCATTGTTGGCTGAGTACCTTTCTGGCAGGACATGTGTTTAGGGTTTTAGTGGTGCATCTGTAGGTGTTGTTTGCATTGTGGACTATTGTGAATGCGTTTGAGAGGAGTTAGGATGTTTTCTTACTATTATGTGTTGGATCTGTGCATTTTCAGATTTTAGAATGTATGTGTATGTTCATGATGTCTAGGTCAGAATTTAGGGACATAATCTTTGGTGTTCAGAGATTTGGAGAGAATGGAATCATGGGGTATGTTGGGGTGTTTGGAATTATGTATATGTGGCACATAGATGTGTATAGATTCTGTTGATAATGTCTCAAGTGGACTGCTGTGTATTTTCTTGTTTAGGGCTTTGAGATGATCATGTTATTCTTAGGAATGGAGGGGTGTCTTTCATGAGTATTTAGGAGGAGTTAGCAGTGTCTGTACATCTGAGATTTGTTGTTGAACTTCATATTCTGAGGCATTCTGTGTATGTGCATGTTTGCAACATAGAGGTGATTGTAAATGTTTTCTTTTGAGAATACAAATTGTTGTCATGTTAATAAGTAATTTGTTTGCTCCATTCAGTTACTGAGGGAGTGTTTGTGTGATTGCTTTTTCGGTGATACTGATTGATGTGTGGTCTGAAGATATGTGTATCTTAAGCTCACCAGATACTCTCAAGCAAAAGACCCTTACCATAATTAAGCTTCTTCTCTTGTCAAAACAGCAGCAAGTATGCAAAGATTACTGTGGTTGGTAGCTTCCTCTTTCTTGTAAATGCCAGATTTTTTTTTTTTTTGGTAAATACGTGTGAAACCTCTGTCTTGCCTAGAGAATGGAATGAAAAACACTTGTCAAGTGAATTTTCAAGCCCTTTTCCCCCATGGGACATAAATTCAAAATATTTTGAAATTATCTGTCCCTAGAATGTTTCAGGCATGAGCCACACTCTGGACTGGTTGGCAACAGCCAATAAACCTGCTTTCTGAAAATTCCTGTGGTATCCAGACTCTTCAGTCCTACTTCATGTCTATTTTAAGTGTTTATTGGAGGCGACTGGAATATGTGTGAGAGTTTGTAAGTAAGGTTTTTGATTGGAATTGTTTGGATTTTGCTGTGCATTTGTTTTAATTTGGGCATGAGGAACTCTGGGTTTACACTCAGGCATCTGGAAGATAGGAAGTTTATGATATTGAGAATTTTCAGAGCTCCACAGTATTGTGTGCTGTTAACTGAGTATATCAGAAAGAATGAGCAGTTTTGTAAATTAATAGTGAGTTCTGTGCCCTTTAATAGTGAGAGACTGGCTGCATTTACTTTGGGTCTTTGGGAGTACTGTGGATTTGTAGATTCAGATGGACATGTGTGTTCCCGGACTTGTATAATCTAGGACTGTGAATGTATTTAGGAAGTGTGATGGCTGAGTATTCATTCTCAAACAGTAGATGGGTAGTGTGTGTTTCCACTGAGATAATATAGAAGTTATATTTATATGGGAATACAAGTTAGGAGGATTGGGTACTGACAGTGTAGATGGGTTATTATGACATGGTGGGACTTGTGAATAGATATTAAGAAGAGTGTTTGAATGGAGTATTTTGGTGAATACTTTTTGATATTCACAAAACATTGATTTTTTAATTTAATTTTATTTTTTATTTAGGGAAGGGTGTGACATTAGAGTGAAGGGTAAAATATGTGTATTAAGGTCACACATGTGTTATGTATGTATTTGGGAAATGACAATGAGTAGATTGTAGGTGACATCATTGTTGTGTACATTTGGAGAGGGTTGAGAAACTTTATGTGTTTTTCAGAGTTGGTGTTTGCGTATCAAGTGATTCTGGGAATATGGACTCATGTTTATGTGTGTATGTGGGTGGTTGTACGTGTGTCATTTAGGGTTAAGAATGTTACATTTTTGTAATCAGGGTATTTCTGGTTCCACTCAATCTTGGGGAAGTTCAAAGAGATCTTTGTGTATATTGTATTTCTGATGAGAGGATCAAGTCTGAGATTTTCCAGAGTACTTAGGGTTTTGTTAATGTGACTTCTGGTAAAAAATAGGGTTTATTGTGTGTGTGTGTGTGTGTGTGTAGGGGGGTTGTATATTGTATTTCTGTGTGCATGAATACTCAGTGTTTGGTTATATCATGTGCATGCCTTCAGGAAGTGTAGAGTATATAGGAATGTATAAGCCTGCATTTGAAAAGTATACATTATAATTGCATGTCCGTCAGTACCTGGGTGATAACAGGCATGTGTATTTGTGGGTATGAGTATATTTTTTTTAGAAAGGAAGTGGTGGTGTGTGTATTTGGGGAAAGCAGGGATAAAGGTGATTTATGCATCTGTGTTTTTGTTGGGATGGCAGTGAGTTGTGGGTCATGCACCTGTTTCTAAATGTGAGGTGTTTTAATAATATCTGTGGTGGAAGGGGTTTTAATGAGTGTGCATCTTTACATGTATGCGCCTCAGCAAGAGGTTTTCACAGGTCTCTGTGGCTGGGTGGCATGTGTGCATCTGTGGCCGTAAGGGATGGCAGAAACACATTGGTTATGGCAAGCCTTTCCCAAGAGCACTGATGCTTGTTCCTGTTGATCTGGAGCTCCAACAGTGATTTCTGCGTTCTCATTCTTATCTGACATCTGTCTATATTAGTTGTGGTGGTGGGTGGATGTGCCTCTTGGATCCTGGGCTGGTGGATGGGAGCTGATCAGGGATGGTCCCTCAGGAGTGGTGGGGGGACCTTTTCTTCCAAGATGTAAGGTATGGCCATTGTGATTCAAAGGGACTGACTCTGGAAGAAAACTGCCGGGAGTTTCACAGATCCAAGGACAATTGTTGAGAGAGTTGTTTGTTTGTCCACATGTTGCATTCTCCCTTGCATTTTTCCCTCTGCCAAGACAAAGACAGAGACCCTAAGACCAAGTCTCCACTGGCCCTCCCAGCTTGGTGGTGTCCTAGGCCCATATGTGCACATGACTGGCCTCATGGTGTGCATCTCTGGCAACATCACAAGCTCTATAATTATTATACCACTGCACCTCAGTCAGATTAGGAGAGGAGTTAAGAACTGATTGTACAATGATACTTATTTTAAATTTTCCTGTGGAGCTACCCTCATTGTATTCTTTTTTTCTTTGCATGACCAAGTGAGTGATTCATCCTTTCAACCTGAATGATCCTTTCACATTTCTACTCATAGAGAACTTCCTTTCAATAAGTTTCTACTAGTGGAGAATTTACTTGGTTTTTGTTTGTGTGCAAAAAAGCCGAATGAGTTTAATTTTATATACATTTTCAAATATTCACAGTAAAGTTTTGCCATGTCAGCTATTTGGGAAGGCACATCAGTGGTGTTCATTACACTTATTTTTTTCCATTTTTGGAAACCAGCATGCAGCCACAAAACTTTTTTCATCTTGCAAAATTGAAGCTCATTTGTTAGACAGTAATCATCAATTTCCCTCATGCTCTAAGAAGTCACCATTCTCCTTTCTGTATTATTTTAATTATTCTGTGTACTGTACTTAATATAAATAGGATCATACAGTATGTATTCTCAAGGTCCATCCCTACTCTACTATCGGTCAAGATTTTCTTTGTTTTTTAGACCAAATAATACTTCATCATGTGATACATGTAAAAAAAAATTCTTCCTTGGGAAAGGAAAAGGGCAAAATTGTAGAATGAAATTGACCATACTATCCTATATACATATATGAAGAGACCACAGTGAGTTTTATCTTTATGTATATCTGTAAAGCACGAGTTAAGAAAATTATAAATACATGGATGAAAGACCAGTATAGAAGAAGAAAGGAAACTGGGTCAGGGAGGAAGGGAGGGAAAGGGCAAGTTCTCGAGACTGACTTGGAACAAACTATATTCCATGCTTTTGTATAACTATAATGCACAGCTAAAAATAAAAAGATTCTTCCTCAATGTACCCTTGAGTATAATAAATAACCCTGTAGTAATTACAAGCATATAAATATCTCTTCAAAAGAAGTAGAATTGAAGGGTCATTTGAATGATCCTTTTGATAATTTGGGGAACCACCAATCAGTTTCCCATAGAGCCTGCACTACTTTGCATTCTAACCCACTAGGGTTCTGGCTCCATCACATTCTCAGCAGCACTGGTGTTTTCTGTTTTAGTTGTGGTGGTGGGTGGATGTGCCTCTTTGTTCCTGGACTGGAGAATGGGAGCCGATCAGGGATTTTTCTGTTTTCTGTTTCTTTCTGTTTCATCATGTGTTTGAAGCTAATCTCATTGTGATTTTGATTTTGATTTTGATTTCTCCACTTAGTATTGATATTGAACATCTTCCGATGTGCTTCTCAGCCATTTGCATATCTTCTTTGGAGAAATATCTGTGCAAGTCCTTTTCCCATTTTAATATTGATTTGCTGTTTTCTTCTTATTGAGGTATAAGGGCTCTTTATATCATAGATCTTAAATTCTAATCACAAATATAATTTTCAAATGCTTTCTTGCATTTAGTGAGTCATCTTTTCACTAATGAATGTGTCCATTGATGAATCAAAGTTTTCGGGTTGATGTAGTTCAGTTTGTTTCTTCCTTTTGGTGCCTGTGCTTTTGATGTGCTGTTCAAAAAGTCTCTGTCAAAATCCCTTGTCATGGGCTTTTTCTATTGTGTGTTATGAGTTTTATATTTCAGATCTTACATTTAGGTCCCCTATTTATGTTGAGTTAATTTAAGTCTATGGGGTCAGATCAGGGCCCAACTTATTTGTTTCATGTGTTGCTATCATTTCAGTCTTCTCAACAGTATTTGTGGAAAATACTGTCAATTTCCTTGGAATGCTATTGACAGAAATCACTTGAGAACTTATTTTTTTTTATTTCTGAATTTCTTACCCTGTTTTATTAATCAACATTTCTATATTTTGTATTTGTATGACTGGTAAATTTATAGCATGGAGTTTTGAAATTATGACAGGTTAGACCACCAATTTTGTTCTTGTTCAAAATGTTCTTGAAGTTGGTTGTTTTCACATTCCCTATCATTTTAGGATGGAATTTTAAATTTTTGCAATGAATAATTTCTGCATCATGTACAACAAGACTGGGATCTTAATTAGAATAAGATCCATTCCATGTTTTTATGAATAAATCAAAATATTCTCTACTCTCATGTAAAACGAATATGTGTAAATAAAAGCATGAAATAAAAATGGTATTCATGAAAAAACGAAGTTAGGAATTTTTTTAGGGATGGAACAGAAACTGTAGATTTCTTTGGATAGTGTTGATATGTTAACAAGTTTAAGTGGTCCTGCCCATGATCATTTGATACCTTTCACTTTTTGTTGTTATTCTAAGTTTCATTGCTTGTTTTAAAGTCTTCACATTTGATCTACTTGATTGGGTAGTAATACATTGGGTGTAGTATTAAATTTTATTTTACTTGTCAGATGAAATTGTTTTCTTGATTTTCTTTCCATATAAATAAATGTTTATTATTAGTGTATAGAAACACAGTTTGTGTGTGTGGGGTTTTTGTATTGGCACCTTTGCTGACTTTACTCATTGTGGTGATTATTTTCTTGGAATCTTGAGATTCTCCAGATATAACTTTATCTCACTGATAAACAGAGGTTTTTATACTTCTAACTTTCCATTTGGCATGCCCTCTGCCTGTACTTCTTGCAGATTGATCTGACCAGGATTTCTAATATGTTAAAAAGAACAAGTGAAAGCATGTAAAATTGTTTTCTTTCCATTTTGGGAAGAAAATATTTTGTTTTGTTTTGTTTTTTTTTTTGATTAGTTAATGTATTAGAAGGTAATTTCTCATGTGTGATCTTTATTTTGTTGTTGTTTGCATTTTTCATTTTTTTCAGTATCAAGAATTGCATTCATGGTCTCACATATGCTAGACATGCATACTCCCAGCAACAGAATTAAATCCTGACCCTTTTAAAAATGTTGAGACAGAATCTGGTCAAGGGGTTCAGGGTGGTTTAGAACTTATGTGTTTTCTGACTTGGACTTTGAATAGCTGGGATCACAGGTATACACTATATCATCCAGCTGTTTTTCTTTCTTCTATTTCTAGTTGTTTTCAACTTCTAATCATGAAAGATTTTCTTGCAAGATGGATGCAGTGACAAGGTTTGTAGTTCAAGGTTCTTTTTGTGAACAGATAATTGAAGGCGACACTCACTAGACAGAGCATGAGGAGTTAATGAAGTGAGAGTACACTGCCTTAAATAAGGGGCAGTGGGCTCACCCATGGAAATGGGATGCCTTGAGGCAGAGAAGGAACTGGGGGGCTGGCTTTGACAAATAAAGAGACCAGATTTGGGTTGCTAAAGTTAGTGATAGAATATGACTATCACTCCATAGGATATGACTACAACTGAGTTTGGCAAATAAAAATTTCTATCAATAGAGAATATTGATAGAAATTTTGCTTCTGTAGCTTCATTGGGAACTTGACTAATTTTAGATGAGATTAAGTAGAAGAATTTGTTTAATACTGCCCTACTTCTCAAATTAGAAGCCTACTGACTGCTGGGGGTAGATTCTTTATGTGTAATGATATGGTAAAGTCCAAGGCAGAAAACACAACCACTTATATGCTAGCTACTTCAGGGCTTGGAACACCTCATTTGACCAATAAATCCCTTTTCAAACTAAATGGAGGTCAGGAGCCTTACCAGAAATAGGTGAAAGACTTAATCCAAAATTACTGTTCTTTTCTCTAATTTTAGTTTTGGATGGACATATAGGATCTTTATTCAGTTTCAGGGGTGCTGAGAATCTAATCCACAGCCTCACCCAGTGCCAAGAGGTTGATTCAGACACATCCCTTCACAAAGCACTTTACCAAAAAGCCACAGGTGAGGCCCCTTAATTTCCATTTTGAAACTGTTTTCTTGAGGCTTCACAAAGATGTGGGTTGAGGCAAAGACCTTCCTGACTTGCAGGGGAATTGAACAATAGGTAAGAACACAGCTGGGGGACAGACTTCTGCACAAGATGTACACTATGGCACTGACAGCTCCTGATGATGCTACTTGAGTTGCTATCTAGCCAAGCAGGGTTTCTCCACTGAGACCCTTACCGGTCACACTGATTTCTGAGTTTTCTAAGATGCTTGACATTCCTTTCAACAATCCAGGAAATGGCCATTTCACAGAGCTTGGAGCTGGTACATATCTTGGACACAAAACCACAAGCCCATTCTGGAGAGTGGCCAAAATTCAGGAAAAATACAGGAACTTAGGAACATAGTAGGTCTTGCCCATCTGCAAAGCAAGCAGCAGTCTATTCATATATTCACCAGGATGAGTGCTGGAAAGCTTTCCACTAATGCATTCTGTTTCTCAATTCTTTGTTTCCAGAGACTCAGTAAAATACTACCTGAGATCAGGTTTTGGAAGGGCACAACCAAGAGTAGGAGAGATTAAAGGCTCAGTCACTGTAATCTCCTCTGCCACCTACAAGGTTGTGATCTGCTGAGCATTTTCCATTCCAGTATGTATTCACAGATATTCTTCTTCTTCTCCCTCTAATTGTGTATAACTTGGGGTGATGGTAATGTCAAGGCATTGTTCTGGATGACAGTGAGAGGTGATCTTGTGTAGCACATGTTCATATACACATTGGATTGATTTTAATATTTTCCCTTTGAAGTATTGAATCTCTGACCCTAACCCATACCCTACTAGACTCTGAGTACTAATCCTAACGTATGCATAAAAGCAAACCTAAAATAGAGAAATTCAGAAAGTTCATAGAAGGAATTGTGTATTTTGATTTTCCTTTTGCTTTATCAAGGGTATGTGTTATATCACTAGTCACATTTTCATTCTAATACTTCTCCATGTATCGTCAAATTTAACAAATATATAACTTATGGATTCCCTTTCTCTGTAGGTTGGGTAAGAACATGTATTGTTAAATACATATATATTGCCCTTCCTGCTATCACAGGTACATTCACGTGAGTATTCTGACTTTGGCAAATACAAATTCCATGAACAGATCACTCCCACCAAACCCCAGGAGAACTGAAAGTTCAACCAATGGTGAGCTCCATATTTGAACAAGTTTATACATAACCCTATGTAAAGTAAAATAAATATTTTTGTGATCTTTGAATAATATATGTTAGATTAAGAATTTGAATTTGCATATCTATTGCTCCTTTTACATGTATTTAATATCTCTCTCTCTCTCTCTCTCTCTCTCTCTCTCTCTCTCTCTCTCTCTTTCTCTCATATATATTATTCTTTGAATGGTGTTTTCTCACCCATAATGGTTCCTGAAAGAATTGAGACCCACAGTGCCACCTACTTCATCCTTGAATGATGTCTAGACAAATACAGTGAAATATTTGAAATTCTCATGACCAGGAATTTCTGAACTGGAGATCCATCCGATCTCCTGTTGCTCATCATGACTGAACCAGATAGTTTCTTTATTGACTGGAATTCATTAAAATGGTGTAGAACAGAGATGCAATTGAGTTGGAGCCTCCTGGGAACTGGCCTTGGAGCAGTGGAGTGCAGGTGTCTGATAAAACATCTGTGGTGGAGCCATGTGGATCTGTCATTGGCTTCCAAATAACATGTGACTGACATGGGACAGTCAGCAGACCCTTATATATAAAGGCCTCCTGTTGTGGGGATAGGTTTGGGGGTGATAATCAGAGTCAGATTGCTACTCTAAGTGGGAAAGATGTATGGGATAGCAGCCCAGCTGGTGTTTTCTCTTGCAAAACCTGACTCATCACATGTGACAGTACTCCCTCCAGTGCTGTGTCCCAGTTTGTTGTAGGGACAAATGAAGCAAGGCACTGAAGATAGAAAGAAACAGTTTTATTTGGCTGCATCCAGGTTCAAAAAGCACAGCTTTTGCTGTTATCAATCAATCCCTCCAAGTTCAGGGAGTTTCAGAGTCTGCAGAAGTTTACATAAAAGCAGCTTTTTCTTACACTGTTCTGGGCAAGTTAACACTTCAATGACAACACTTGAAAAGAGGAGAACTTCTTCTTCCCTTTCTTCCTCCCTCTGCCAGCTGTTAACATGGAGCCAATTTGTAAATTATCTTAAAAATGTAGACATCTCTGTGAAGCCCAGCTCAAGGCCAGAGGCCTTGTTTGCAATTTCTTCAAAGTACTATACTGGATATATTTGTGAAAATAGTAAGGGGGTGTCCAGCACCTTGGCCAGTGGCCAAGTAAACAGGGCAACACAAAAATAGAAAGTTTATCTACATTGAACTCTTTTGCAGAGACTCTTTGGCTGACAGTCCCCAAATCAGCCATGGTGAAGTGGACTTTTCTGTGGAGAAAGGGAGTACCACTTCATTGGGTCCCCGTCTTCCTCCAGAGAGAAGTCTTTTCTGCTGTCCTTTAATAAAGCTTCAACTTTCCACTCTAAACTTGCCTTGATGTGCTTCTCTGGGGTTATACTTCAGCATTGGGAAAGCAAGGCCTCATTACCAGTAAATAGCCATAACAATAACAGTCAAAGGACAGAGATAATGCCAAAAGTAAAGTCAACATTTAGAATTGAAGATAATAATAATCTTTAGTGATAAGAATTACTTAATTTAATACTTTAAAAATAATAACAACATTTTGCCAGGGAGCAAATTTGTGACATTGCAGTCAAGGGAGAAATAAAGAATGTCCATGCATTTCTGCCCCTTTCAATTCTTTATTCACTCAAATTCTTAATACAACTTTACTCTATAGGTTCCTAATGAAGAAAACAACAATCCTTAATGATCGGCCCTGCAGTGGAGATAATCAAATAACACCAAGCAATTCTAGATTAATTAATTCCCAGAAAACAATATTAGATTAATTCTGAACATTGCAAAACAGATGTAATCATGACAGGCTAGTGACAGACATTACCTCTGAATGCTAAGTTCAAAACTCTCAAGCCTTAGGCTTTATGTCCTGCAGATTCACACTCACTCAACAGCAGTGATCAGGTCCTAAAGCAAAACAGGCTTTTCCTGGTGGGGAGTGGGCAACCAGTTGAGGAGAGGGTCACAGGGAGAAGTTGCAGCTCACACAAAGGTCCAGACAAGGCGGTAGAGTTTGAGAGCAGTGAGGATCACACAGAGAATAGGAAAATGATGGCAAGTGATGGGATGTCAGTGTAGGTCCTCATCAGGCTCTCCAGCTGGAGTACATACTCATTTAGGCTGGCTAAATCCCTGTTTTTAGCTCTATTTTTTATACTAAATTTTGATTTTATTTTTTATTTTTTACCACACCTTGTAATTATCAGGTGCCACCAGATTTCTCATTTACCCTGAGGTCAGAAATATCTGGTCTGGTGGCCTCCATCCTGATATTCTCACCTTTCACTCTTATCAGGAGTGGAAAGCCTGCCAGAGGCTTTATTCAGCTTATCAGGGTGAGGGCAAGTAATTTGTCTGAGGCCATATTAGAGGGCTCTGTGGGTGTGCCTGGTGAAAATGACCTCTATTAATGACCTCAGGTTTCAAAATGGAGTTTTTTAAATGGAGTGAGAAACTGATGTGACTCCATTTTTGAGAAACCAGCCACTTCAGTGCAAAGCCTGTCCAAAGAGAGGAGTTACCCTTGTCTATGGAAAAACTTAAAGTGCTCCTAGGCATATACCAACCCTGCTGAGTTGTTTGTCTGTCAATAACTGGAGAGATCTTCCATGGCAAGTGATCCTGACTCAGTTACACTAAGTTAGGACGCACAGCAACCCCCTAGCTACCACAAAAAATCATGAGACACAGAAAATACCTGAAACACCAGGTGACCTTCCCAGTAGTTTTGTTGATTGGTAACATGATTAGGCAAGTTTATCATATACACTCTTGCAACCTCTCATGGCCTAAACCAATCGGTTCAAAAGTATCCACAACTTGAACTAACCAATCACCCTTACACAACTTGTTTCTGCCAATGAATGTGCTAATCAATGTTAAGAGTTGTTGTTTGACTTTTCTGTAAATCTATTAATCCACAATGAATTAAGGGTAAAGACTCACTCTTTAAGACCACTAAATCTGAAATGGTTGTGAGTCCAGGCTTGAGCTTACAATAAACACTCTTGTGTGACTGCATCAGATTCAGCTCCTGGAGGTCTATTGGGGGTCTCATGAATCTGGCATTACAGGAGTTGCTTAGGTTCAGGCCTAAGGCCATTCTCACACAACCCCTTTCACCTTGACAGCTCTTCTGAAGATAAACAGAAGCCATAACACATAACTCCTGTCTTCATAAACTTGATCTCTTTAGTCCAGTGTCATTTCAAGTTCTGGGTTTAAAAAGACATATTCATTTTCCTTGATGTTTTCAATAAATCACACAGAATTCTTAGAAATGGCTTGGAAGGATAACAATGTTATATTGCAAAACTTCATGAACTTTCAAATTGCTTGCTCTGTGTGACTGACCAGTATGTGAAAGGCCTTGGGAATATGTGAATATATTATGAATATAGTAGAACTCTTGAGACTTTTTTTCTTACTGTACACACATCCTGAGGCCAAATGAGGCTGTTTACTAGAGGTCATTTCTCAAAGAAGAGATAGTGATCATAAAGGAATAAATTAACCTATATATTATAAATAAATCTAATATATATTTGATTAAAATTGAGGCCATATATGGTCATGCCAAATAGTTTGCTGAATCATTTCAATTACAGTTATTTAGTTATTTTAATGTTTTCTTACTATCTGCATTAGAGACATCGTTGACCTGCAATTCAGGAAAACTGTTAATTCTAGCACTGAATTTATCAGGTTTTGATTCTTTGATATATTACTTATTGCCATAGGATCTCTTGTTCCTTAATGTGTATATTTATAAATTTACACATTTTAGAAGGTTTTAGAAAGATAAAAGAAAATATGTATTAAAAGAGTAGTTTAATAAGTTCTTTAATATTCCATTACTATGGTTATCAAATAGCATTTTCTTTTTACGAATGTATTAACCTGGGGCTGGGGATGTGGCTCAAGCAGTAGCGCACTTGCCTGGCATGCATGCAGCCCAGGTTCGAACCTCAGCATCACATACAAACAAAGATGTGTGTCTGCTGAAAACTAAAAAATAAATATTAAAATTCTCTCTCTCTTTAAAAAAAAAGAATGTGTTAATCAGTAATATGTATACAACAATAACATAATAAATAAATATGGTACAAACAAATAAACATAAATTAATAAATGCTATATGATTTATTTTATAATAATATTGGTAAAATATACCCAGAGGTGAAAATAAACATTTAAATAATGATACATATACATGTCCATTTTTATTAAGGTATAGTGAAATACATCTATTTTTGTAATATACTTTTGTTCATGAAAGCATCATAACTATTATTTTCAAATATGATTGTAGCTGCACAAAATTAAAAATCCAAATTGTACGTTTATCAGTAAATAAATGGCTTTTAGTGACTGAAATTTCTGAGTCTGTTATTGTGAAACACAAATATTCAGTAAAATATGCTCTGAAAAAAACCTCAATTTGAAAATGTAAAACATAGAAAGGAGTATTTAGAGTTGTTTTACCATGAGATTAATTTAAAATACCTTTGATACCCAAACAAATACTCTGAAGTTTTTGCTCTTAAGAAATACATATGAAAGAATACAGCAATTCTGTCTCTGAGTAATGCAAGCATAAGAGAAAGATGATAAGAATATTAAGTAAGCCTCAAAAATCTGAGGATCATGAAATAAATAAATTCTTGGCAAGAAAATATCAATCAATTTTGATGTAAAGTCAAAACTAATAAGCATTCTAATTTACCAAATCTTAATGATTTTATATATTAGAGAAAAGAAGTCAGAATTTTAAGCAAATACATGAGAAATGGGTGTGCACAACAAGGTTTAACCTCAGAAAATTTTATACATCCCCTGTGTCTGTCCATGTGACTCTCTCATGTCTTTCCAGTGTGACATCAAAAAAAAATGAAGAACAAGTTTTTGAGTAATTATATTTAGGTCTTAAAAAAGTTAAAGAAAATAATTAGCTCTCTTTATCTATTTTTTAGAAGTAATTTTCCTTCGTATTTCTTCAATAATTAATGATTACCCTGTGCTTGTTACTGATAATACAGAATGTGTAGAACCACCCAGAATGAGAGCACTATTTAAATAATGTCAGAACAAAAAGTGCTACAGAAGAGTAGGAACTGAAAAACAAGGCCAAAACCAGTGCAGGACCACACAGCATTTAGGGGTATATCAAAGAGGAATGGTCTGACTTCCATTCCATTCTGACTAAGAGGTCTGACTTCCCTTAGCCAAGACAAATAACTAGTACAAACTGTCTTAAAATGTTTTTCTTCAAATCTTATAATTTAATGGATACATGGTAAGAATCCAGAAGTTAAATGTAAACTAGCAAATTTACATTCATTTCTGGGACACTTTTACTTCTAGTTCTATAAATTAATTAATTTTAATGCCTTTCTAGATATGGTAGATAACTTTTTCTTATTCAACATTTATCAGGTAATTTACAAAGGACTCCATTACAGAATTCAGTCATTTTTAAAAATTCATAAAGCAACAGATGAAATTGTTTAAAACACAGACACAGTAATATCACAGGATATAAAGTCTGTGTTGACACCATGGTCTTTATGTTTAGCTCATAGTTTAAAGAATGGTTGACTGGCTTGTATGTTTAGTTTTAAACCTTATCTCAAAAAACATGAAACAACTTCTCCTGTGTCTTTAGACAGAGAGACTGGTGGTAACACAGGGACAACTGTGGGTTTGGCACCTTTATTCATGATCACTTTTTACTTTGTGGAAAGACTTAAAACTCTTTGAAGATTCACATTCCCACTCAGCAGTAGGGAATTTTATTTTTTCATGTTCTGTCTCCCCTTTTCCATATCTCATTTCTCTCATTTTAGAATCATGCTAGGAAAATTTAATCTTCTTGTCTAATCTTCTGTTTTCATTCTGAAGGATCTTTTCAACATTATCTTTCAGATTTTATAATAGCCATCTATTTTTTTTTTAAAAAAAATTAATCTTGTTCTTAATATACAAGTTCTCTGCCTTCATTTTTGAGTTTTGCACCTGGTGAGATGTGATTCATTGAGTTCAGGTTTAAAAAAAATAATCTTTAAGTTATAAAGTTTCAATCATATATTTTAAGATAAAGAAACAGTTTTAAATGTATTGCTATAATATTTTAAGTACAATAATTTTAAATTACAAATATTTAAAATACATTAAATTTCTTTCTCATTTGGCAATCCTAATGAAGGCAAAATGGCTCATTCTATTTTTACTTATAATTTTATCCTATTAAATATGCCTTTACATTTATTAATCATGTAAAATTATTAATAGAAATTCATCACTGGTTAAGAGACATGAATCAGCCAAGAGGCAAGTTAAATAAAAATTCAAGTTTGTCTCCATACACAAAATAACTCTCTAAGCATACTTTTTGCTGGAAAAAAATACTTCAAGATGGCAAGTAGCAAGAACAAGTGTGCTGAAGGCTGAAACTGATTCTGAAAGCTAATGCCTCTCCCAAAGCACACCATCACAAAGTGAAGATTTCTAAAGTCTGGGAGACTAATGTTGATATTTTTGATGGAAACACGTACTCTTGTGATACTAACAAGTTGTAGAGGAAAAATGATTCTTAAAACCCATGAAATGCAGGAACCCCAAAGTTCTGAAAACTATCTCAGATGTAAGTCACACAGTATACCTGCCTGACCATTAGATTTTGTTCACTTTAGACCTTTTAGAGAATCCACACTAAAAATAAGAAAAGTAGTGAATGCATGATAAGACAGTGAGGAATGACAGATTATGTATCCTCTGATAAATCTCTGAAAACTTACTTTCTTGGGATAAAGATAACATATGAAACTATTTCTCACAAGTTTAGACACGATTTTGTAATTACTTATTCATGAAATTTTATTAAACAATATCAATTCTAGATACTTCCTGAAATTTTTCTCCAAGTCGATGAAATCTAATATATATTTTAGAATATGTATGTATATGTGCACTATAGAACACTATGTATAAATTTATATATGTTTTATCTAAGGTTAACTTTTATAGGTATGTGAAATAATTTGATTCTTTTATATTTTTCTAAATTTAATGGTAAATAAAATATTTTTGTAGAAAATATAATGTGAGTGATATGTTTATTTTAAAGTGTCTGAATTTTTTTTACATAACTGGCTTTGTTAAGCCAGTCATTTCTATATTTTAAATAAAAGGAGTGTTTGAGGGGGCTGGGGATATGTCTCAAGGAGTAGTGTGCCCACCTGGCATGTGCACGGCCCTGAGTTCGATCCTCAGCACCATGTACAAATAAAGATGTATCCACCAAAAACTAAAAAAATAAATATTAAAATCTCTCTCTCTCTCTCTCTCTCTCTCTCTCTCTCTCTCTCTCTCCCTCTCTCACTCTGTGTGTGTGTCTCTCTCTCTCTTTAAAAAAGGATGCGTTTGAATAAAAGCATTTTAAGAAAGCCTCCACTCAATGATGAATAAAATTCCCTATTAAAGAGTATTGACCATTTTTAATTTTTTTAGTAAAAAATGTTTCCCATAAAAAGAAGAAATGGATGTTAGCCCATCACAGTACGCTAAATCACGTTTCATAAAAACCAATGGCAGGGATGCTAAGGAGATTATATTTCAAAGCACAGTTGATCTCAAACATCAAATAAAACTCTAGGCTTCATGAAACCAAAAGAAAAGATTTTACCAGCATTTTCTATTTACCACAGAGCCTTCTCTCAAAGAAGTAGGTAGTCCTATGCTAAGTATTTAATAGCATACCCTTGGTGTCAACATTTCCTATTCTTCTATAACAATCACTGGAGGTCCAGATTTCCCCTCACACTCAGAATTCTATTTTCTTCTATAGGGTATGCTCACAAAGCAAAACAAATAGGATTTCATGGAAAAGGACTTTTTAACTTATATTTTCCTTACTCTTTTTTTCTGGAAACAAACAGAAGGCATCTGTCTTCAAAATTGCTTTCACCATAGTTTACTACAATTTTCTAATCCCAATATTGGACTGCAGGAATCTCTTTTTTGGGAGCCAGTGTTGAGGTTCTTCTGCTGCCAAACAGAGGCCTCACAAGCCATGCGGAATGTGGATGATCCATGTCATGTCTTGTGAACTGCATGGCTTACACATTTGCTTTCCAAAAGAGTTAACCTGATGTGATCTAAAAGGTCCTGTATTATATAAAATATGATTTTCTTTGAAATTGGCTATTTTTATTCAGCTCAGCTAGTGCGCTGCTCCTAATGGTCTCTGCATTAATATTAGTGAAACACAAAATAGCAGTGGGCCTCAACCAATATTTCTCATCTGTTTCAATCCAAATATTCTTCAGGACTACTTCAGGATTTTTTGTATAAAAAGCCCAACCATCTTAAATAGGTTAATATACCAGTGGATTATAACGCCCTATTCTTATAGCTTTTTGACTCTAATTAGCTTAAATGGTTATGTGTGTATGTGAGTGGTTGTACCTGTGTCATTTAGGGTTAGGAATGTTACATTTTTGTAATCAGAGTATTTCTGGTTCTACTCAATCTTGGGGAAGTTCAAAGAGATTTTTATGCACACATGCCACCCAGCCACAGAGACCTGTGAACAGCTCTTGCTGAGGCACATACATGGAAAGATGCACACTCATTAAAACCCCTTTCACCACAGATATCATTAAAACACCTCACATTTAGAAACAGGTGCATGACCCACAACTCACTGCCATTCCAACAAAAACAGAGATGCATAAATCACCTTTATCCCTGCTTTCCCCGAATACACACACCACCACTTCCTTTCTAAAAAAATATATACATACCCACAAATACGCCTGCCTGTTATCACCCAGGTACTGACGGACATGCAATTATAATGTATACTTTTCAAATGCAGGCTTATACATTCCTATATAGTCTACACTTCCTGAAGGCACGCACATGATATAACCAAACACTGAGTATGCATGTACACAGAAATACAAAATACAACCCCTCTACACACACACACACGCGCGCGCACACACACACACACAAAATAAACCCTATTTGTTACCAGAAGTCACATAAACAATACCGTAAGTACTCTGTAAAATCTCACAGACTTGAACCTCTCATCAGAAATACAATATACACAATACCTTGCTTCTGTCTCTTCTTGCTTTACACAGAATTTAAAGAACACTGCAGAGCAGATAGGCTTAATTGAACTTTCCAACAAAAACCAAAAGAAGACAAATTCTTCACAACAGTACCAACAACATTCTCCAGAATAGACAACAGATTAAGTCATAATACAAACCTTAACAAATTTTAAAAGCTAAAAATCATTTGAAATAACTTTTTTTCTGAACACAATGTAATAAAACTGGAAACCTACAACAGGCGGAATTTCAGAAACATCCTGCATGTCTGCGATTATAACAAAAAGCTCTCAAATAGCAGAGTCAATGACAAATAGAATGGAAATTTTTAAAGATTCTTGAGAAAAATGATGATAGAAACACAAAACAAAAAACCCTATATCATAGAGCAGAGGCAAATTTAAGATGATTAGATCAGTACATACCTACATCAAAAAAGAAAACAACCAAGACTTCCTCTACAAGGAGGTAGAAAATCAAGAACATGCCTGACCCAAAGCTAGTAGAAGAAAAAATACTAAACATAAGAGAAGAGGTAAATAAAATAAAGATTAAATATTATTTTAAAAATATCAACAACAGAAAGAATATATTTACTTACGTACTTACTTACTTACTTACTTACTTACTTACTTACTTACTTATCCCTAGGATTGAACTCAGAAGCAACCACTCACTGAGAGATGTCTCCAGACCTAGTTTGTTTTTTATTGAGAGACAGGGTCTCATAGAGTGGCTCACTGCCTTGCTTTTGCTGAGGCTGTCTTTGAACTTGCCTTCCTCTTGCCCCTCCTTGAGCATCTAAACTGTTCATGTCAATGGTTAAGAGTACAGCTTTGTCATTGAACTCACTTAAGCAGTGGGAAGATCATGATGCTGTATAATATGAGCATTCCCAGACGTGATACCTACGGACATCTTCGCATTGGCTTTGTCCACAGAAAGCATGAGACTCACCTTTCAGGACTCTGCTTGGTGCATGTTTTGGCTTCTTCGCTTTTTTGGTGGAGGTTTTCTGTTGGAGACTAAACCCAGAACATCATGCATGCTCGGCAAGTGCTTCCCCATGGAGCTGTGCCACCACCCCACCTTGGCCTTTCTTGGTGATCAGAGAAAGTGTCTGTTGGACTCTATTTTTAATGACTTACTGGGAAACTTCATGTCCTCTGATTCTACCTCTTCTGCGATCCAGTTGAAGGCAAAGGTGCTGTGGCGAGCCATCCCCCTTTTCATCTTCTTAGTCTGCTGTCAGGTCAATCCGGTCTCCTGTGCTGTTGTTGGGGAAAGGGGGAGAGGGGGGAACCATGTGCCACTCCTTTGGTTTCTACTTGTTTCCAGATCCTTTTTTTGGTATTATGGCCTCAGATTCTGTGGACCCTTTCTACTGGATGTGAGGGATTCTGGCCTCCAACAGCGAGAGGCTTAGACTCACTGTGCCTCTTTTCTGCTGGACCAGCACCATTTAGTTGAACTACAGCCTTTCTGTGGAGCTCAGAGAATGGGCAGCTCTGTGGCCTGGAAAGTCTGCATGTGCCACATCAAATACCCTGATCAATGGTGCATTCAGCCTGGGAACCACCATCTTCTTAAGAGTTGGGTTTGAATGCAATACAAAACCTGGAAGAGCAAGATAAGTCTCTGCTTGAGAATTTCTGAAAACTAAAAAAAAACTAGAGTGTTTGAAATCCCTTAAATGAGATGGTGAGTCCACATAGAACACTCTCTAGAACTCTCTATTGGTTTCTCAGCTGCATCTTTTTCATATCTACAGGTGAAATATATGGATCAAAACCATGAGTGACAGTGGAGGGTCAAATCTAACCAGTCACCTGTGGGTCTAGAAATGATTTTCTTGTGTATGTTGATGGTGCATTTGATGAATAAGGTTTAAAAATGGGGTTCCAAAGAGGTTCCAGTCACTCAGAATCAGAGCTCATCTGAACATGATGGAAAGGGAAGGTTGATTCCCAACTAGATCCAAATGTGCCAGCCCCATCTGCAGACTCAGGAAATGATTGGAATGTTCTCCAGTTTTATGAACTGATGAAGGACGGGCCTCTCTGTCCAGCCAGAATGGATCTGTCCATGGGGATGGGAATGCAGCAGGCTCTTGAGGGGTACGTGACTTTGCAAACAGAATGACATGGGGTCTGGTGGGCTCGACAGAGAGACTGAGTTGTGTTCTTATCTTTGGTTTTGAGGGGTTATGCTATAATTGCTGCCAGCAACCTGAAGCCCATCCAATGTGGAAAAGGGGTCACATTCAATTCTGTAGGTTCATTTTGTTAAATAATGTCTTGTTTTCTTGAGCTCACAGGGTCTTTGTGGCTGCCCATTACCTTAGACAAACTCATGGAGCTCGGTATCTCTGCAATGGTCACCTTGGGCCTCCTCATGCAGCTCTTGGCTTGCACCAAGATGATTGAAGTGGGTGACACCCCCAAAGACCAAGCCCTCTTCAACCGGAGCCCAGAAGTTTAAGAAAGATCATGGGTACATTTCTGGTGTCTAGTTGAGAATTTGAATTGGCTCTAAAATTCGGGGCATTAAAACAGCCCAGTTTGGCCTGTGTGCTTTGCCTGCGGACCCTGTAGGTGCTCCATGGCCTGTTAGTGAGAGAGCACATCTGGGAGGTGCTGGGTATGGGGGAAGGCCAGGCAGGTCAGGGGAGGGCAGAAATGCCCCAGAGGATGGACATGAAGGATCAGTGCATGGAGGTCACCCCTTCACCAGCCATGATTTCCATACCTCACGAAGGAGGTGACATCTACTTCAGAGCTATCATAAGAATTCAATCAAAGCCAGATGCTGTGGAGTATGCCTCTAATTACAGCAGCTTTGGAGGCTGAGGCAGAAGGATCACTATTTGGAGGTCAACATCAGCAACTTAGTGAGGCCCTAAGCACCTCTTTGAGATCTTGTTTCTAAATAAAATAATAAATGGCTGGGGATGAGACTCAGAGGTGAAGCACATCTGCTCAGTCCTCAGTATAAAAAAAAAAAAGAGGATTAAATTAAATAATCACTCTCACAGTGCCTAACACATGGTAGTTATTTAGCAAGTGCTATTTTTCTTCTGCATTTAAAAGGATTTAATGAGCAAAAAGGTGATCCTCTCAGTCCAGCTCTGCTGTTGATTAGATTTTTTTGATGTGGAAGAAATTCAGATAATAGTTCTGGAGTCTCAGTTTCTACATGCTGTTAAACTAGGTTAAGAGTATTGGCTGTATCAAATGATAGGCAGCCCCAATAATGGGGTCCAGCCTCAGAGTCAGCCAAGCCTAGCCTCTGTTAACTGGAATGTGCTATTTAGAAAACAATATTTACAAATTTCTACTCTGAAATCTTCCATACAGCATGTCTTTGAGTTCTTAAGTTAGTAGGTTAAATAATTCAGTGAGAAATCCATCTAACTTAAATTGTGAGTTTCAGACACAAATCAAGATTGTAGAATATATTTATTTATTAATGCATTAATCATTAATGAATTAAGTAATGCATTATTAAATATTAAGTAATGCATTTATTATTCAATGCCTTAAATTAATGCATTATCCTTCTAAAGCACTAATAAGTTGTTTTCTTTTTTTAATTTTTATTTTTGACATTTTATAATATACTTGGCTTAGTGCAGTGGTGCGCACCTCTAATTCCAGCAGTTCAGGAGGTTGATCCTGGAGGATTGTGAGTCAAAGCCAACCTCAGCAACAGCGAGGCCCTAAGCAGCTCAGTGAGACTCTGTCTCTAAATAAAATCAAAATAGGGCTGGGGATGAGTTTCTGTGGTTGAGTGACCCGGAGTACAATCCCCAGTACAAAAATCAAGACAAAAAAACAAAAAATTCGCATTATTTTTCTAAAGCCCAAATTGGGTGTTTTTTTCTCTTTCTCTCTTTGTTTTTAATATTTTTTTTGCAGACCTGAAAATGGAACTCAGTGCCTCTACCACTGAGCTACAGCCCCAGAAGTTTTCTCCTTACCCTTGACAATTTTTTAAAAATGTTTTTCCATATTAAGAATTCAATATCATTTTTTAAAAAAAAAGATTTAGGATGACTGGTCTGAAGTTTAGTAAAGCACATGCCTACCGTCCGAAAGGCCCTAGGTTCAATCCCAAAAGCCACAAAAAAGATGAAAGGTGCTTTCACTAGAAAGCCTCTGAGTTTTCATGCGCTTTGACGTGTGACAGTTGGACACTCCTCACCAAGGTTTTCGTGGGCAGTGTCAGTATTTGTCATCTCAATTTCTTCCACACTCTGCTCAAGATTTTCTTAGGACCCTAGTGTTTGGCATGATTGTCACTATCGGCCAGTCCATTATGGATGTGATGACAGGCATGGACAGGGACCCCCTCAAAGATGGGTTCTGGGATTTGCCTTCTGATCACCACTCAGGTGAACCCCCACTCTCACCCCGCTTCCTGAGTGACCCTGTTGTCCCTCTTCCTCCTCAGCAGTACTCAGCCAGACCTGGGGCCAGGCCAGGCTCAGGCCTGGGCTCAAGGCTAAACACTGGCCTGAGCAGGGTAAGGCCCCGGGTTGGAGGCTGGTCACCGCCCAAAAAGAAATCAATCAAATAAAGACACTGCGCCCATCTACAACGAGAAATATTGAAATCAATAAAGGCATGCTGTCCACCTGCAAACCCAAAAACAATTAAGACACACAAAAAAAATATTGGGGTTGGGGCTCAGTGGCAGAGGTTCACCTGGCATGTACAAGGCCTTGGGCTCGATCCTCAGCACCCCATAAAAATAAAAAAAAAGATGTTGTGTCCACCTCCAACTAAAAAATAGATTTAAAAAAAAATAGAGAATTGAAAGACCCTGGCTTTGGCTTCTGAATTCCCATGAGGCAGATTGAGGAACGGTCTCTGATTTGGCCCTCATAGCAGAGAGCCCTGTCATTGAAGATGGAAGGAACGAGGGCATTGAGGCCAGTAACATAGAGTTCACTTTTATTAATTAATTTATTTTAATTCTGCAGTTATTTGTGGCAGGCTTGATCGTCCTCCTTTTGGATGAGCTTCATTATAAAGGGCACGGCCTGGGCTCTGGCTTTTCCCTCTCCATCTCAAGCAACATTTGTGAAACCATTCTGGGGAAGGCCTTCAACCCCACCACCATCAACACCGACCAAGGTAAGGGCCCTGCCTCCCGTTGGGCACATCTGCTGGAAGTTTTCATGTATGCAGAGTATTCCTCTGGGGGAAAATAACTGTTTCAGAATCATTTCTTCTGAATTTTCAGTGTGCAAATGTTTAAAATTATAGCTGAGTGCAGAAGCTCAAGCCTGTCATCCCAGCAGCTCAGGAGGCCGAGGCAGGAGGATCACAAGCTGGAGGCCAGCCTCAGCAACTTAGTGAGGCCCTGTCTCTAAATAAAATATTATAGGAGCTGGGGACAGGGCTCAGGGTTTAAGTGGTCCTGGGTTAAATCCCTAGTACCAAATAATAATAATAATAATAATAATAATAATAATTATAATTATTATTATTATTATTATTATTATTATAACAATAACAACAACAACACTTACAATCAAAATGATATCTAAACTTTCATGTCTTATAAGAATATTTCAAGGACAGTTAGCATGCCACAGAGTAATCCTGCCTCAAATTTCTTAGCAGGAACCTGCACTGAAAAGATAAAGAAGTGTTGATTTTAGTCTATTGTCTTCTGGTGGACATTTCAGTTCTTTCTCAGTCACAGTTAGCATCGAAGTGAATATCCTTGGGCAATCATCTGCACATATTTTAGCAGTTGTTCTTAGCGAATAAGATTCTAAAAATGAAATTTCTACACCAAACCACTTTTTCAGGCAAGGAGCAGTTAGTTCGATGATTACAAGTTCAAGGACAGCCTTAGCAAATAAGTGAGACCCTGTCTCAAAACAGTCATGGGTAGAATGACTGTTCCTGGGTTCAACCCACAGTATTGCCATTTTGGGGAGGAAGGCACTGGGGATTGAACTCAGGGACAGTTAACCCCTGAGCCCCGTCCCCAACCCTCTTTTGTATTTTATTCAGAGACAGGGTCTCGCTGAGTTGCTTAGAGCCCCAATTTGGCTGACGTTAGCCTCCAATTTGCAATCCTCCTGCCTTAGCCTCCAGAGTCACTGGGATTACAGGCATGCACCATGACACCTGGCTTACAAATCTTAATAAAATAAAAATTGAAAAACATGTGAGACTTCTTAGAAGAGGGAAACTGACTTTTTTTCTTTTTCTTTTTCTTTTGGCCTCTGATCCCTGAATCTGTTTTTTGCTGGGAAGTCTCTCATGAAAAATATTTGTGTGCATTTTTTGTGTTTTCTTGGAATTGACTGTGGAGCTGGTTCTTGGCTTTCAGTGCCATGACATCAAATTGAGAAAACTGCAGATGAGTCCCTGCAGGGTGCTTGAGAGATCCCATGGGAAAGACTGGACCTCAGGTATGAGTGTCGGCGACACTTACAGAAGAGTAGGCAAATGTGACACCAGACTCTTCCTAGAATTTCAGAAAATCAAAGGTGAATTGAGGATCTGGAGGCAAAGCAGCTGGGCCCCAGCTGTGGATGTTGTGGTGAAATCTGGGTAGGAGTTAAGGAGTCTGCCAAGACCTCCTGGATTTGGTGGGGGGCTGCCTTCATAAAGAGTAGGAGCAGTGGTGACCACAGGGGAGTAGTCAGCGAAGGCTTGGGCCGTGGCAGCCAGCCAGAGGATCACTTTGCTCTGGAGCATGATGGTGAGTGAGGGAACAGTTTTTGAAGGAATGATTTGCTGTCCCTTGGAGACAGGCTGAGAAAATGTCTGGCAAGGTGGCACAGCCATCCAGCCTGAGCCAGACAGTGTGACATAAAAGTGAGGGCCTTAAGACTTAGGGAGAGATGAAGGCCACAGACAACTGAGACATGGAGGTGGCTGCCTTGGCCACCTCTGGGACCTGGTTGGGGCAGAGATCTTACCTGGGGGGCTTTGAGTGGTGCTGTAGGAGCCAAAATGGTGGAGCCACGGGGACACCCCCAGAACGGGCAAGAGGAGGGTGGAGCAGGCACAGGTAGCTTTCAGCTGGAAGGCTTTCCTGTTACAAGGAGTGCCACCACGGCTCAGCTTGTGACCTGGAAAGTGGGGTGTGGAAGGGCCCCTAGAGTGGAAAGTGCAGTTGGTCCTTCTTCCCTGAGGTGGGGGACAGTCGAGGCTGGGAGGAAGGTGGACAGTACAGATGTCACATGGCTCTTGCCCCCTGTGACACTAGTGCATGAAACAACCCATTTTCTAGAGATCAGAGGGTAGTGATTTGCAAGAAATGACCATGTTAAACATTCAGAAAGCTTCTAAGGCCCACACCCTGCCATTGATGTCACCCACCTTTCATTCCAGACATTTGTCAGTAAGGTGCTGTTAAGCACTAGGCACTTCTGTGGGTGCTAATAATACAAAGGGATAGAACGTAAGGTGTGTGAGCGTCAGTGTCATCCCAGGGCCCCGGGGTAAGAATAGAGCAGAGAAGGAAGATGGGGTGACTGGGGAAGAGTGATACAGGTCCATCTAGAGAACCTGGCGGGTGCAAAGTCCCTGGGGCAGAGATGAGTTGGTGTGTTTGAGGGTCCACTTATGGCTCAGCGGAGCAAGTGCAGGGAGTTCAGAGAGGTCATTGGTGGCAAGAGGAGTCAGGACAAGTCCCTACTATCTCCCCCTGAGATTGCTGAACTTCCTCCTTTACAAAATGCTCAAGGTTTCATGTCTCCAGATTTTTTACAATAGGGACATCAGCGGTTGTCCTACACAGCCACAGGCGGCAGGGAGAGGGTCTGTAAGAAGACCACCACGGGTATGCCAGGGGGCCAGGGAAAGCTAGGACAGCGTTTCTGTCACAGATATCCTGTCCACGTGGTCTACAGGACAAATGGCCCATCTGAGTGGCCATCCAGAAGGTGACACGAGTCCTGCTGTGCCAACTCTGGGGTGACAGGAAAATGAAGTCCCAGGGAGAGACTGGGACATCTGAGTCCCCAGCTATTAGCCACTCTGCCCACAGATGCCACGTTTAGTGAAGCACCGATCTGGGCCGCAGGGGCCATGGTGACAGCGTTTCCCACTGTGTTCTTGTTCTAAAGTCAGTCTCATGCCATTTCTGAAGTGCTCAGACCTTGGTGCCCTGTGCTGCAGTGTCCCTGGCTGGTCTGTTGCCTTTTCCTCAGGCCAGGCCCCTTTCTGCCTGTCGCTGAGGCTGAGGTAGGAGGATATCAACTTGGAGGCCAGCCTCAGCAACAGCAAGGCCTCAGCAACTCAGTGAGATGCTGTCAGTGAATGAAATACAAATAGGCTGGGAGTGGGGCTCAGTGGCTGAGGGCCCCTGGGTTCCATCCTTGGTGCCAAAAAAATCCAGATTGTGACCCTGTGACTGTTGGTGCCGTGACTCTCCTGGCTGATTTTGTTCTCCTGCCTCTGCTTTGGCCAGGAGGAGGCCCAAGACCCAGCGGAGTCCAGCCCTTTGTTCTTCCCTTTACGTTTGTGTCCTCCTCTGCCAACAGGCATGGAATTGGAGGTTGCCATCTTGTACTGTTCCATCTCTGGGCCATGAACACAGACAAAGTCCAAGCCCTTAGAGAGGTTTTCTCGCACCAGAATCTCCTCTACCTCATGAATCTCATTGCCTCCATCTTTGTCTTTGCTGTAATCATCCATTTCTAGGTATGTCCAGCATGAGCACAAGAAGTCTGCATTTTTTTTTTTTAATTTTTTGGTACCAGGAATGGAACCCAGGGACATTGAACTCCTGAGTCCCATCCCCAGCCTTTTTTATATTTTATTTAGAGACAGACTCTCACTGAGTTTCTGAGGCTGGCCTCCATTTTGTAGTCCTCCTGCCTCAGCCTCCAGAGCTGTTGGTGATGACAGGCCTGAGCCACTGTCTCTGGCTTCAGTATAATTGTTTGTTTGGTTTTTGTTCTGTTTAGATATGAATGGCTGCGGAGTGGATTCTATTATATTTTGAAACCAGTTTTTCTGGTTTCTTTCTGTGTGTGCCTCAAGCTAAGTGGAAGTGAGGGAAAAGGCAGATGCTCTTCAGCAATGTCAGAAAGTTAGTATTCAATATTTTAAATAAAAGAAAAGGCAGGAATATTTAAAATAGTTTTGATTATTAGATGCATGTAAAAATTAATAGGTAGTGTCCAGGCCTGATGTGGTGGTACATACCTGTAATCTGAAATATCATAGAGGCTGAGGCCTTGAAGGATCACAACTTCAAGACCACCCTTGGTTACTAAAATAGACCAGTTCTCAAAATAAAATATTGAAGAATTGTGAATATATATGAATGATAAAGCACCCCTGGTTTCAATCCCCAGTACCATATAAAACAGTAGTTTCCATACTTTAGACCCAAATCAGCATCCTCCACTCTATCTGCAACTATTTAAAGTTCTAAAACGCAATAAATTTAGCCATACATACTACTAGTTGACTGATATTGACCATAATCTTGAAATATATACATAGAAGACCCTTCACAATGTATTAGGTGTTCCCATTATTTTTTCCAATAGCAATGAGAGAGGGAGGAAAACCAATTTAGCTTATGGGGCCACTTCTCTCTTTTCAGGACTAATGAATCAAATATTAAAAGGCTTTAGTGTTTAATTGATTATCAATTATGAAATCAGAATGATATGCATTCTGTGATTTCTTGCTTAATCTACATTGGAAACTTTATTATTTCTGAGTATCAGCATCTGTACACACCACCACACCCCACTCTATTTTCAATAGTTACAAGTACCTGTGTTCATGCTTCATCAGTTAGTTATTCCCTTTTAAAAATAATTATGTGTTGCATTCTTTGTTTACAGAAAATTTATGAAGGTTAAAAACCAGTATTCATTTTCACAAATTTGACTTTAAAATAGATTTCATCACAAAACACACACAAGAAGTAAGAATGCTTTCTTTCTCTAATTTATTAGCCTTTCTAACATCCAATATCATGACATGAATGCTGCTCATGTAGGGATGTTCTTACCATCAAGAACAATCAATACTACTTTCTTCTATCCCATCAAATGTTACAAAAAGTGCACATTTTACTGTGTTTCATATGCAGAACTTGACTTTCCATTATTTGTTTAGTGGGTTTTTGCTTTCTTTTTTTTCACTTTGTTTTTCCTGTATTTTCCAATACTCATTTTTTTGTGTGTGGTGTGAAAAATAGATCACTAGAATTTTCTAACTTTTGCTGTATTCAATCACTTGATTACTTACTTGCTAATATTTCTATTAAAGCATCATTTTAAAGGTAGGACTGAGGAAGCTAACAAAAACTATTTTCAAGGTCTACTGAAAATCAGCATAACTTTCTTGAGCTCTGTAGTTAGAACCACTATTTCTGTCCACAAACTGTGCTCCTTTTGTTTTATTTTTCTTCTATATTGAGTAACTCTCTTTGAAATGAGGCACAGAAAATTGCTTTTTTAGAATTTTATCATTAATTAAATTCTATCATTATTTATCATTAGTTGACAGTCTGCTTCAGTTTAGAATACCATGTTGAATACAATTTTTCCTTTAAATCTTGTGGTTATTCTGTATGTATCATCTATAATCCATCATGAATGATAAATACTTGGGTTCTATTCTTGCTTTATTGAAGCTGACCATAGTTTTTTTCTTTTAAGGGTATTCTATTTGGTTTAAGCATAGCTACTTGAGAAATTCTGTAGATATATTTAGCATGTTTAAATATTATTTTCTTGAATATAGCATTCAATCAAAATGGAATATTTTCAGACCAGATTTTCTTTCCAGTATATACATGTAAGAAACTGGATAAAATATGGAAAATAATATCTATGTTTTTCAGACACTAAAAACAGGCATAACAGGTGAGTGAAACCATAAGCAATAAGTGTATACTGGTGAGGTGAACTATAACTTTATTTTTAAAATTGTTCTTAATAAGTGTAGTTTGATAAACTGCTGTTAAAAATAATTGGTAAAGGGGAAGTATGAATAATTAAAGTATACCAGTGTAAAAAAGACTTGAGGTCTGGCAGCTGAGAGTAGACTGTGGGGGAAAATTCATGTTATAATAGGGAAGAACTCCCCACTTTCTCTTCACCCTGTCACCTACTTAATCTCAACAGAAACCACCAAGACACTCAGAATAAAAGGTTTCAAGTTCAGTAGTCACACTCTCTCCAAATACAAAAAGCAGTTACAATTCAACTGAACACAGAAGCTTGTGTGCAAGTTACGAGGATCTGAGACATTTTATAAAACGTTAGGTTAAAGATGATTCTGGTTTTTTTTCTTTTTTTTTCTTGTATGTGTGTGTTTTATTTTGTCCTGAGGGTGTGGCTATTCCTTGGTTACCTGAACTCAACAAAGAAACTGGTATATTTTGATGAAATATCAGTGGCTGACCCACATTAAAAAAAAAAATTTCAAAATTTTAAAAAAGCCTAATTACAAAAAAAATGTGCTGCTTTTTCTCTCCACATTTTGCATTTTAACTTTTTTTTAAGTTTTTATTTTATTTTTTATTTTTAGTTCTGAAAATTAGACAGTAAAACAACTTCTGTGAGAATTTACAACCAATTGCATAAGGGTCTGGGAAGCTGAGAGGCTGGAGCCGGGCTGGGAGGAGCAGACAGGAAGGAGCCTTCCTCTTAGTCACTGGAGGCCAACTATAACTAAAAAGAGACAAAAATCAATAATTGTTTGTAAACCAGGAAGTGACACAGATTGTCAAGTTAGTATGAGTTATGAAAATTTCATATAATCAAGAAAATTGAAAAATCATGAACAGAATTAAGAAAAATAGGTGTAAATTTTATTTTTAGAAGTTTATTTGTGAAACATAAAAAATAAAGATGAATTTTATCTTTTGACTTTAAATGGAAGGTAGAGAGTTATGCAAGTCATAAAGTACTTCACAAACCTTTCTTCAGTTACAAAAGCATAATAAATGTATAGCTTCTACTTATTTTACTTTTTATCATCCTTTGCATTTCACCTAGGGTCACACTTGTAGAGTGTGACCAATAACTAAGCAAATAACTAATGAAGAAGATAGTCACGAAGTTACACTTTTCTCAGAAAACCCCAATAAATTTCAGAGCAAAGAATTGATACAACACCTATTCATTCCCTTCTTTGGGAAAAGGTCCCTTTATGAATCATATAGAAGGAGAAATTGGCCATATTTTAACAAAATGTTACTAGAAATAAATATGAGTTAGCTTCATTTAGAAGTAAATGGAAATAAAATAGCATCATTTTACAGAATCATTCAGGGTTAGCCTTGAAAAATGAAAAGTGAAAAAAGCTCTTTCTAAAGAGAGGAATACTTGGCAGCACACTTCATTCTTAATTACACTGTAAAAAAAGTTACCTCAGCTAAGAAGGTACATAAACTTATAGGAAGAAATTAAGACTTTTAAAGAGTCTAGAAGAATGTTTTGAAGACTATAAAATTCTGGGGGTACAGTAATCAGGATGGATTTCTGAAAGAGATAATGCAGTGTAAATATCATGAGATTTCATGCTATCAAATACCAAAGCAAATATATCATGGACATTGTACAAGACAACCAAGTTGACAGCTTGACTTGGCTAGTTGTTTTTATCCAGCCTCTGATGATGCACAGGATGAATGAGGACTGAGTACCACAGTGATTTTCAGTCACTGCATTTTATCTATCAAACACTTCTTACAAATATCCAGCCAGTTAGAAAGAGAGGTCTATTTCTAGGTTCTTGTGACAACATCATTCTTTTCATCATTCTCTCATCATAAATTAACAAGTGGAATTCTTTTAATGAAGAAATAATTTTAACCAGAAAAACCCAAACTTTTTTTTTTTTTTACATTTTGCTTTTAGGGACAATAAATCCTAAGCAAGCACCATTAATAAAGTGCCAAGGGACCATGCATAAAAGTGAATGAGACCACAGTTAACAAAAACAAAGATATTATATGGGTCTATGACCATTTTATTCACTGTATTTTCAACTACAAAAAATAAATAAATAAATAAAAAGGTACTGGCCTGTTAGAATTCTGGAACAGTTCATGATGGTGCTTATACTTCTTATACTACATAACATTATATCAGTTTGTGCTATAAAAGAGGTATACTACATAGATCCAGGAGGTAGACTGTCAAAGTTGAAGAGTCTTCACTCTCTATCACTCCCATTAACCCACTTGGCAATTACATTTTCTTACACCATGCCTCCACATCCTCCAGTTTTAGAAATCCTAATTATTTAAGAGGACACTTTTCCAACACGATGTCTAACAAGATTCGAACTAAAATTTCAACTCCACCTGAGGACTCAAAATTCTATGTACTAAAAAAAAAAAAAAAAAAAAAAACCAGAAAACAAGAGGGGAAAGTACAATCCTAGCTATGTCAATTCACTCTCCTTATCAGAAGGATATTGATTCCATGTTGCAATGGAGATAAAAACTCAGATGATTCAATTTGAAAACAGAGGATCCAATTCTCTTGTTTTCAGTACTCACTTTCCATACAGGAATTGTAAAAACATCAGTGAAGTAGTTGTGTCTTGAGAAAATCATGTTGAGGAGGCTCAAATAATTTGGCCATATGTATGAGTTTCACTAAATCAGCTAAGTTGTAGAGACCAAAAGAAGTCTATTTAGGGGATCTAAAAAGAAGAGCAAAAAAAAAAAAAACACAAGATGACATTAATTTGACATTCAGTCTACACAGCTGTCAAAACTGTAATTAATTGCCCTGTTTTCCTTTTTATAAGATTTTTTTTTTCTTTCAGGAACAGACTCTCACCAGTACCATAAACTAAGTACAGAACTTTGACTGAAAAGCAAATTTTTGTGGTGTCACTATAGGGAACTGTGCTTTATGGCACCATAAGGACAGAAGGATTAATTTCCCAGACAATTGCTGAAAGTGGTCTTTTCAAAATATTTTCATCAGTAGAAGAGAGTTTTTCTGGCTATGACCATTCAAGGCTTCCTACACTCAAGACTGTTTGAGACTCAAGTAAATCACACTCTATGTCTCAAGCAGGACCCAATATGAGAGTGCAAGACAACTCCAAAATTTCACTTGGAGTAAGCAGAAGCCTCCTTTGAGATAAGACTGCAAACCCAGATTCTGTGCACCCAAACAAGCTTCCTTCCCTTTATTTCCATTGTGCTGATCTGAAGCACCCTACCTTATCGACTTCCAAGATGCCTAGTCATGGTCTTAATCTCCCTCCTTGGCAGCCCTAATTAGAACTCAAATGCATCCTTCATCTGATTCCATACTTTCTGTTTTCCAGAAGTTCTTTGAAGTCTTTTGTCACTGGAGATCACCTCCTCTTTTCATTGTGAATGTTTATCTCATTTTATGCTTCTATTTCACTGTTACTTTAATTCATTGTGGGTAAAATAGAATTGTATATTTGACGATCATGGTCTCTAAGTAAAATAGTTAGCTTAGTTTATGGGTTTATAACACACAGTCAAAATGTTCAATACATTTTAATATGAATTTAGATCCATGATTAAAATTGGAGGAAATAAAATAGGCTTTATAAGGATGTAATTCTGCACTACAAAATTATCATTTTTTTTTCACAAAGGATAAGAATTTTGGAAGATAACATGACACCAAAAAAAAAAAAAAGAATCACTATTTTTTATATATACTTGTGTTTGAAAGAGAATAAAAACGTCACCATAATTTGATGATATAATATAAAAGAAGCTTTATAACCAAGTTCTGTTTATTTAATTTATTTTTTTTAACATTTATTTTTTAGTTCTCGGCGGACACAACATCTTTGTTTGTATGTGGTGCTGAGGATCGAACCCGGGCCGCACGCATGCCAGGCGAGCGAGCCACAGCTTGAGCCACATCCCCAGGCCTTCTGTTTATTTTTGACAAAACATATTTGAAGCAAAAATACCAAATCCATTAATCTCCTCCAAATACAATACAGTGAATAGCATTTCTACAGAAAACATATAATTTTAATGATATTATGTAAATTTTCTAGACATAGATATAGAAGCTAAAAACACTAATATTCTTTCTCAATGAACATTTAATTTGAAGCATAGTTCCATAAATCTGCAAATATAATTAAATTTTATTTATTATACACAGATTAGTACATCAAAAATGACCAAATACCTGGAAATAATTCGTTTGATATTTCTATTTCCTAGACAATAAAGCCAGCTTTAATATAGTATATCTTCTACCTTTTCAGTGACACATAATTTTTAAATTTTAAGTAAACTTCTCCTTTAGGCTCAAAAATCACCATATAACTATGGTACTAATACTATTAGTGATGGATATTAGAAAAAAAATTCTCAGTAGTTTTAAGAGAGTTGTTTGAAATGAAACACTAGATCAACACATGATCCTTCAAACAAATTCTGATAATGCATGCACAACAATAAATTTGAAATAAAGAAGGTATAGACATTTATTAGCTACAGGACTTTGAAACCTCATGCTTTGGACCCAAAAGACAATTATTTTGCTTTGTCATTACAGCACTTTTCATAACTGTGTGGGGAGTTTTAGGCCCATGTTTTTGTTTTGTGATCTCACATGCTTCATTTATTCAGATGTATTAATGTAATATATGCTTATATGAGTAGTTTGAAATTATATGCCTCTTTCTAATTATAGAATTGTCTAGAAATTCTTGTTCTTCACAGTTTCTAAATTAGAGAGCAATTACCATGAAAGCTAGAAAATGCACAGTGGCTTAAAGAACTCTTCATCCAAGAGTTTAGCCTTAAATTTTTCACATAGTTGATGGTCAATAAATTTATATGGTTCATAAAGTTAACATCTGTTTAATCTTAAAGTAAAGAAATAAAAAGCCAGAGAGTGCTTCTTCACAGATGCCAAGCTTTCATTACTGGGAAACCCATGGATTCCTAAAGGGCAGTCTGTCTCTCTGATTGATGTAGTTATGTAAAATTCAAGTCTTGCTTTTCTTCCCCACAACTTTGGCTTTTCTGTGTCATCTTGTTCTTTGTGTTTCAGTGACCAGAGAAGGAGACAGGTTCACAATTACTTGATCATGTAAAGAATCAAGCAAACAAGTTAAAAAAAAAATTTAAAAATAACCTGAGTTTGTGAAAACATCAGAAATTGAAATACAGTCACAGGGTAGGATGAGATTCCACTGACCTAAATGTTCCTTTAAAAAAAGTTAGAGTCAGACAGTTCCATTGTAATATATATATATATACACATATACACATATATATATACACATAAAACTAATACATAAAGAACTAGTCAACACCAATATTCTAAACTTGGAAATTATATTCCTGTGTATTTTTAATCCAGGATTAGGAAATTACTAGTATGTTCATTTGATTTTCAAAATTTTTCAGTGTGCTTCCAAACCCTTTTATTATGATCCTCTCATTTGTCATTTCCTAACTGAGAGAGTACAGGGTCAGGAAATTTTTAATTCTTTGAGTTAAATTGGATCCAAAGACTTTATAAGAAATATATGTAGTTTCTGGCATTGTGATATTGCCCTCTATGAAATGAAGTTTTGAACATAGAATCTCAATTTCTTCTAAAAGTTTAAAAACTTATAATTACTCAAATTATAGAATTCATATCAATAGTAGTGCTATTTTATTTATTAATATTACAGAAGCCAGTTTATAAATAAAAATGCTAAATTACAGATGGCGATATGGCTCAGTGGTGTGAGCCTAGCATGTGTGAGGTCCTGGGTTCAATCCTCAGATCCACATGTAAATAAAATAAATGTTTATAAAATATCAAGTTAAAACTTGTTTTCTTTTATAATATGTATACAAATAAGTAATGTTTAAAATCTCTAGATGACATTCTATATGTAAGTTGTATCAGTAGAACTCATTAAACTTAGAACAAATGAGAAACTAAAATTAATCATCACTCCCTATTTAAAAACTGACTCATTTTAGGAGGATATGAATTAAAGAAGCAAACATTGTTAGAAGAAAATATCCTCAATGTATCATACGGAAAAAAGTTTTCTGGGCTGCGTTGAACTGTTGGAGCTAAAGTCTCTCTTCTTCATCTACAAGAAACCTCAGCAATATGCTAAAATTCCCTTCTTCCACAGCCTTTCCATGACCCAACTGCATACTACTTCTGAATCTAAGAATGCAGAGGCACTTACCCAGATGGATGAGGCCAGGAAGAATGTGGTGCAGGTAATAGCCTCAAGAGTTGCATGTTTTAAGGAAAGACATCTTTAAGTTCTTTCTCTGCAGGCCTATAATTTTAATGTCTATAGAAAGATGACAAACATCCCCCTGGAAAACACAGAACTGTGGCTTTCCCAGTGTAACATGTCAGCTGTCTCTTAATTTTACTTTCTTCTTTGGTTGATAACACCAATCCTGGGATAGCTAATCTCCAAACATTTTTCTGGACATATTTGGAAAGGCATCTCAATTGGAATCACGTACCAATCACAGTTGCTATTGTTCTGATTGTATGATAACATTAGTTCAGACCCATTAAACAACTTACAATGCCTCAACTTTGAGGTGAGGGATTTCTGTATCCTCCAATGGTTCCACTATGGCTCTGAGGGTCCTCTCTCTATCATGTGTGATAGGCTCCTCTTCCCTAGCTTGTTCCCACATGAAGCACCTGATTTCTGGGTAGTGTTGTTTATGAATGCCACCATTTTCAAACTGGCATTTTTGTGATTCAGGGTCTGTGTAAAATATTAAAATTAATCTAAAATTTTAAAAGAAGAAGATGAGCTGAAGACCACAGGCTGAGAAGATCACAGGAAGATTGAATATTGAGCTGAGTCAGAGCCCATGCTGGAAGGCCAAACTAAGGAAGCTGTGATGAGCCCTCATACTCACTAATGGATGTACCTGCCCTTTCTCTGAGAAAAAAAAACACGTAATATTAGCTTGGGCTTGTCTGTACTATATATAAAGTTATATATACTGTAAAAAAATAAAATGGAGGCTTATGATGGAGAATCAAAAGAAAGTGCAATCAGTTTAAGCAGGTCACTGATATTCCAAGTGTTGAAATCAGAGAATACTGCTTTATCACAAGCATTGTCAATATGTAAAGTGATAATAAAATTATCATAAAAACTAAAAAATTGTATTTCAGAGAGATTTGGAAACTTGAGCTAAATGGTAATAAAATAAAACTGTAACCTGTACAGGTAATATTCCTCATTGTTGATTTTGTGGTAGTTTGAAAGATGCATTAAAAAATATAAGAAATGCCAAAGCATAAGACCTCCAAAGCCATGTGCAAGAGAAATATAAAATAGGAGAAGGGCATAAATAGTTGAACAAGCATATGTGTGATAAGGCAAGGCTCATTTGGGGAGGAGGAAGCCCTGGACTTCATGTGCCCTGGAAAAGTTTATCCTCTAGACTAGTCCCCATCCTGGCCCAGCCACACCTCTGCCTTTGCTAAAGTTGATTGTGCCCTATTTCTTTGCATGTCGCCCATTGATCACCAAGGTACCATCTGGAATTATCTCCTATAAGCACACTTATTGTCTAGGAGAATTGGAGTATTGTGGGGTGAGTAGTGGCAGAGGTTTTGGCTTGTGTTCCGCCTCCAGCTTTGTGGAGTCTTCTTTTCTTTGGAGCCACAGAGAGCTCTTTGGAGAGCTACAGAAGTATATACACATACCCTGGTTTTCTTGTCGACTTGACACACAATATTGAGCAGGTGAATCCTATCTCTTTGTCTGTGCTTCCCTGATTTTTAATAGAAAAGTGATTCCATTCCTAATTGTGAGCATTAGAGTCAATTATCCTGATACCTGGACTTTAGCTCCAATCAGTGAAACAAAAATCTCTGGGGAGTACTCTCAAGCATTGGATTTATTTAGCTTTCAGGGAGATTCCTAGATGTTATGATTAGTATAAAATAAATGTTAATGGACCAAGGTCTTGAGTACATATCATATATTTGTATTCTGGCTTTTATATATGTTTAAGGCTTGAATAGATTTCTTTTCCTTTGGTACTTGGGATTGAACTCAGGGGCTCATAACCACTGAGTCACATCCCCAGTCCTATTTTGTATTTTATTTACAGACAGTGTCTCACTGAGTTGCTTAGCGCCTCAGTTTTGCTGGGGTTGGCTTTGAACTCACAATCTTTCTGCCTCAATCTCCTAATCTGCTGGTATTGCAGACATGTTTCAACTCACTCAGCTTGAATAGATATTTAATTTCTCCCAACTTTTATTTATTTATGTTAAAGATGGGGATGATGCCACTTGCTTCTCAAGACTGTGATGAGAATTAAATGAAGTCATAAATACTTGGCACTTGTTGCCTAGTGAGTGCTCCATAAGAAAGGGGGATAACAGACGTTTGTATTTTTACAAAGACAAAAAGTGGGCACCCAGCTTTTTGTCTGTTGGCAAAGACTTGAACAACTTAGCAGAAACCTATTTCAAAAAAAATACATAAAAGGAGTGGTGAAGGAAATGTTGCTCAATGGTGAAGCATGCTGAATTTCAGTCACAGGTGCCAAAAATGTCATTTATATATTACATTATATTAATTTATTAGTATATTCATTTGTGACATATACATGTATGGGCATAACATCATTGATCAGTCTCATTTCTCAGTGCCTGAATCATCTCTCTTATTCTCTCTTCCATTAATCTAAACTCAACTATTCTCTCTCCAATTTTTTCGAGATCCACTTCTTTTCTCACTCCATTTTTCTTTTTACCTTTCACATATCAGAAAATGCACTTGAAAATTGACTTTCTGCATCTGCTTTATTTAATTTAATTTGATGTGCTCCAGGTTCCTCCATCTCCTACAAATGATATAATTCCTCTCTTGTTTATGGCTGAGTAGAATGAGTAAACTTGTGAAAAGATGTGTAGATGCTATTTTTTGGGTATGTCACCTGCCAGCACACAGAACCTTGAGTTTCCAAGCTCAGCCTGCCATTGTGTGAGCCAGGGAATGAAGATGCAGGAATAATGAGGTCTCACATGAACCATTTGAGGTCTTCCGATCTGTGGCTCTTACTGCTTGTACATGCACCAAACAGCCTGGTAACTTCCAGAGTGTCCTTTATTGTCTGCATTGATGACTAACCTGTTTCAGGGGTCTGTTTTCAGTACAGTTTTGTTCTCAAGAGAAAGGAATCAATGTGAAGGTAAAATCTCCTTATTCTCCAGGTGTCAGATATAGGATATGGTTCCTTCCCACAATTCTTTCCCTTTTGTCCATTCATGAAACTGCCTTTACCAGGTTTACATTAGTCCTCTATTCATGTGGCACCATTGTATTCATCCTGGCCCTGAGCTCTGGTTGGGACAGAGAATCTAGAGTCAGAGCAGACCTGGTCCCACTGGCCAGGTGAACTTAATTATAATTATTATTTTTTTTTACTTTTCAGGGATTCATGTTCCCAAGTTGTGAAATGAGATTGCCAGCTAGTAGTGGTAACATTTAATGACATCAGGAGCCATTGATGACCATGTACTGGACTATTGTTTTTGAGACTTTTATCCCTGCCCTCTTCACTGGCAATAAGAACTCCATGAGCAGAAGCCATGTTTACACTCATGTTTGCAGAACAATATTATCATTTGAAATATACTTTAGTCGGATTGGACTGCTCTAAGGGAGTTCTAGAAACTACATACTTTACAAGCAAAAACAAATTTTATTTGTGTACTTCTGAAAGCTCAGATTTCTAAGATCAACTTTCCAACAGATTTATTGACTATTGAGATCCTGCTTTTTCATAGAAAGCTGTAATATGAAGGTTTGTGTTCCTTTGAGTATCTTGGTTTAACTTCTCCCATTAAGGTGATGGTATTAGAAGGTGAGTCTTTGGAGAGGTGTTGAGTTTCTGAGGCTGAAGACTTCATCAGTGGAATTAATGCTCTAATGAACAGGTGCTACAGGCTAGCTGGCTTCTTCCACCACATTATGACACAGCCAGGAGCTTCTATCCATTATAAATTTTCTCAACAAGCATTGAATAGCCTTGTGCCTTGATCTTATACAATGTGAAAAATGAGTGTCTGTGGCTTATAAACCACCCAGTCTACCATAAATTATTATAGCAGCTTGGTGAGAGTAAGGAAGTGCACCATGTGTGTCCTCACAGGATAAATTGAGAAGTTTCTTTGCAGCTCTCTTTTAACAAAGGACAATAATCCCATTCCATAGCTCTACCCACATGACTGAATAACCTTCAAGACCCAACCTTTTTCTGCCTAGGCTTGTGATAAACTACCACAATATTACAATACATATTCACACAGGGTCTAGGACTGGTCATTTTGCCACAAGTGTGTATAGCCAAGCTTCTGAAAGAATTCTTCAGTGCATATTAATAGTCGTATCTGTGTATTCACCAGGCTGCTCACTCAAGATAAGAAGTGGCCTCTTCCATTGTAAACTCCAGTCTAATGGAGAAAGCATAAAACCCATGTTGTCCCTTGCTGCACTGACACTAAACATTGCATATGAATCCTGGGATCCTTTATGGCTAATTACTGATCAGTAAATATTACATTGCAACAAGCATGTGGTAAAAAATTTAGGTAAAATATTGTTCACATTGGAGAAAAAGATCCTGGAAATCATGCAAGCTTAGGAAACTAATTAGGGGCTGGGGATCTGGCTCAAGTGGTATCATGCTCATCTGGCAAGCGTGGGACACTGGGTTCTAACCTCAGAACCACCTAAAAATAAAATAAAGATGTTGTGTCCCCTGAAAACTATATATATAATATATATATATATATATATATATATATATATATATATATATATATGTTTTTTTTCAAAGTTCTCTCTCTCTCTCTCTCTCTCTCTCTCTCTCTCTCTCTCTCTCTCTAAAAAAAATAAAAACAAAAAGATTTTAGTCACCGAATAATGTGGTTCATGATTGGGTTGTCAGACTCTTACCTGTTCTGCTTGATTTTTGTTATTGATTTAATTCTATGTTTTCAACATGGTTGTTGTTTATGTGGTTCAAATATAAACCCATGTTAAAGACTCAACTCTATTTCATCCCCACTAATCTTTTCCCATTGCCCTTCATGAACATCTGTTTTAATTGTTTTTAGTATATATTCTTACTGTTTCTTCTTCTGGTAGGAGTCAATAACAATAATTAGTTATTAGGTAAATTCCTTTCTTACCCAAAAGGGAGTGCTCCTGTATATCCTGTCTGCACTTATTTATTATTCAATGAAACAACCTGGAAAACAACCCACATATGCAAAAATCTTACCTTTCCATGGTGTAGATAGACCAAAGTTGGAATTAAACAAATGATGGACATTTGGGCTATTCCTGAGCTTTATGTATTAACAATATTTCTGTATTGAATAGCTCTGGAAATCTATTTTATATTCTTGCAAATGTACATTGAATGTTCAGTCCTGCAAGAAATATTGCTTTATAAAGAGCTACTTTTTATAATTTCAAGTAATAAAGCCCAATTCTTTGAAAGGTTAAAACATTTTTTCTTTCTGCCAGAAAGTATACAAGTTCATGCTTTCTGTAGATGTCCCAGTAGACAGAGGCCACATTTTGGATATTCTTTGCACTATTACAGAATGCTGGAAATGCCTTCTTTTTATGTGGGAACCATTTTCTCTTTCTGTAATTTATTTTTCTTTTTACATATGATTGATACCATGTCATGGTTACAGAAGAAAACATCAGTGTCCTACCCTTAATAAATTCATGGCTTGGTGAGAGTCCAAAGCTGAAACCAATAATTTCTTCCCAGTACAATGATCACCAAGGACACAATGCATTTTGGTAGTTTGTGTCTCCCAAAAAATTGATCTTTGTAATCTAAATTCTTATACATATGGGCTGAGAGATTTAAATATTGTTTATTTATATTAATGTTCACATTTTAATAGTGATAACATCATTTATTTTTTAGTTAGAGGTTTTTCTATTTATTGAATTTTAGAAAGACCTGAGGACATGAACCCTATAATAAGAATTCCTGGAACATCCCAAATATTTAAAATAAATGCCTTAGAAAGTAATGCATCTGTATTATTATTCAACATACCCACAGGAAACAAGAAACCACAGGCTCTGATGTGAGAATATATGGTTGAACGTTGCCAAGCAAGAGCTTCTGGGGCTGAGGTGTATGTCATAGAGAACACTCAGCAGGCAGATGGTAAAAAATGGAGAAGCCCCCTCTCCAAACCTGTGAAAGTAGATTATTAATTTAAATTTGATGTCATCTCCAAAATTCTGATACAAAAACATCTGTAACTATTAACCCCATAATTATCAGCATCCCTAGATATGTTACGGCCAAGATACCAATGGTAAAGTTCTTGGGTTAGATCTTGTGCTAGAAAAGGCACGTGAATTTGCAGAAGAAAATTATGGTGTTAGCTGAGATCTCAAGATGAACTTCAGAGGAAATGTTTCTTATACTAATAAAATAATATATTTTGTTGATCTTTATTTTCAAATTCCATATTAATAGTATATATCTTAAGAGAAAATGAAGCAGAAGCCCTTATTTCAAATAGTGTCATCTTTATCAATCTCAGCCTATCCTATTACTAGGGATATATGTGGATTCACCCAACACACATTTTTCCCACTTTAATTATCAACTCTCTCTAATATTCTCCAGGTGCCATTCAAATATTATTACCAAATCATGTCTGGATTGTGTAATAGTAGCTATGCTCCCACTGTACATAGCCTTTCTTATAGATTCAAATTACCATATATTCTCAAAATATTTCATGATATTATCTTCTTTTGAGATTTTTCTGAGGTAGAGTGTTAAGTTGATTTCATCTTTCTCTTCTTGATTAAGCAGTAGGAATATATTGAAAACTCTACAATTTTCAATGAATTGAAATGGAATGATTGTACAAAAGTAAAGAATTGCTACCTTCTCAAAAAATGAATCTCAATGTAGTAGGTGTGCACATAGATGTATTTTTTAGATCTATCTTTTGACCATTTATTATCAGACTTAATGCCTTTAATATATCATCTAAGATGACACTGAGAAGCATATCCTCTAAGATGATTTTTTAATTTGTATTTGTAGTCTTTTATTGAGTTCAAGTGTTATGTTGGTGCTAAATCTGATCATCTTGTATTACATATATGGAGTCTTATTACATGTATTCTAGAGCTATTGTGTATGAAAGAAGAACAAGGATCAAATATGGATGTGTTTCTGAAATAAAAAGTACTCAGTAGAAATGCTGGTCATTATCTTTTAATTATTTACTTCATCATCTATGTGATTTAATAGATTTAAAACTTTTCTTTTCATAATGGCTACATATGTTGTGGATTCAAATTATTTTCATGATATTAAAATTTTCTAGCAATATGTGTAGAAAGCTCTTTGACAGTATTTAAGGCCTGTCTTTGAATCCCCAATGTAGCTATCCACCTTGCATATATGCTATTATCAGGACCAGAAAAACTATCTTAAGTGACCAAAGTCCAGCTATTGAATATCAGTAGAAATATATTATTATTGTTTTCTCCTTAGTCATCTGGAATAATGGTGTAATTAAAGTCACAGTTCAGATAGACTCAAAGTCAATCCATTGTAAGGTTTTTAAATTAAAAGTCAAGAATTTGAACCAAGCCTAAAAGACAAACCTCCATAAGAGTCCCAATATTCATCTGCTTGAAGTAAGTGATGCATTTCTCAAGTAAGTGATGCATTTCTCCAGTAAAGAAACCAGGCATAAAATTGATACAAAAAAAATGATGTTAATCTGATGGAATATTTTTTTTATACAAGGCATGTTGGATTTTAAGTCAAGTACCTGAAATAGTAGGTATGTATTTTAGCTTTTTTCCAGCCACATGTTAAAAAATACCAGTCATCAGGGCTAAGATTGTGGTTCAGTGGTAGAATGCTTGCCTAGCACATGTGAGGAACTGTGTTCAATCCTCAACACCACATAAAAATAAAATAATAAAATAAAGTGTAAACAAGTTTTGAAAATAAATAACAGTCATGAGAAATCCATGTAAATAAGTCTAAATTATTCCATGACTCTTTAGACCTTGCAGATCTAAAAGACATGACAGTAAGGGAAACCAAAACAGTGAAACATTCATGAACATAGGATACCATTTAAAAATCTGAGGTAATGTAGATATTTGGCTAAAACATCAAAGAATGTACTTCTATTTATTTTTATTTTTACCTGGAATCTACTCTTTGTACTTGGATATGAGACCCATTATTATTACTCTGCATGTGTACATAGTGTGTAATTATCAGATCAGGGTAATTTTCATCTCATTAAAATTATTATTCTGTGTTTGAAACTTTCTAAGTTCTGGCTATTTTGATTTATTTAAGTAGTTATTATACAATGTAATCACCTTATTGTGCTCTAAAACCTAAGAGTTACTTTCTGGACTTAATTGTTTTTTGCACTCCCTACACACAATCAGTCAGTTTCTCATTCTTATCATAAATCCGGGAAGTGTTTCTGTTCTCAGTTTCTGTGTGATTAACTTTTCAGCTTCAACACATAAATGCCACATGCAGTATTTGTGGGAAAATAAATGCCACTACTAGAAAAAACTAAAATATTATTCTCAATTAATAATTGTGGAAATTGGCATAAAAATCTGCATTCACTCATTCAGTGTTTAGAACTTGTCTACAATAATAAATATGGAAAAAAGAATAAAATATATAAATTGAATGTCCATATGTGTTTAACATTTAATGGGTCATATTTGGTCACTGGGAACAAGTGTTGTGACATCTATTTTTATAAAAATGACATATTCTAATTCTTATAACTTTATTTATAATAAGGGAATATATTATAAGTATGTTTTTATATTGTAAGTTTCAACAGATCCATATTACAATGGAATAAATAACTTTAAAAATTGTATAAGAGTTGGCTCAGTGGTGCAGGCCTGACATCCCAGTGGAAAAAATATTTTAAGAAAAAATATTTTAAAAAATGGGAATGTACCTCAGTGTTTAACCACCCAAATGCACTCACCCTCTACCCCTTCTCCACCTGAGATGCCCATCACAACACATGAAAGAACAGTATCTCAGTCTGCCACCTATCCAGCAATTCTCCTTTCACAGCCCATTCCTCACTTGATGCTTATCTTTTCATGCCACCCTGTGAGTATGCATTGGGCCTGAACTAAGCCACACCAGCACAACTGGTTGTTAAGGTCCAGGTGGCAGGTATCCCTCATTCATTCCACTGGGACCTTATATTTTTTTAAATGGGTTGCTAATAATTCAAAATGGCAAGTTTATGCCTGAAATTACAGCTCAGTAGTAAACAAATTTCACATGTGCCTGGCTCTGTGTTCCAACTCCAGCACCTAAAAAAACACAGGCAGGCCTAATGGCACATGCCTATAATTCCAGTGACTATAGAGGCTGAGGCAGGAGGCTCACAAGTCTAAGGACAGTTTCAGCAATCTAGTAAAGCCCTAAAAATCTGTCTCTAAAATTTAAAAAGGGTTGGGGATGGTTATTCAGTGATGAAGCAATCATAGATTCAGTCCCCACAAGCAAATACAAAAACAAACCCAAAGTAAAAGTGAAAAACAACTGTATTCCCCAAAATTCAGTGCAGGTAGGGGTCTCTGTGATTTTGTGCTGGCCAATGAGATAACATTGGAAGCAACTGGGACTCTAGCTCTTTGTTTTTTTCCTTTTTCTTTTTCCCCTGATTGCTGTATTAAATGGATGGCACAATGAAAAACAGCAAGGGCCCTGGGGCATGATGGAATAGCTGGATAGCCATAGCAGCCCAGACTACCAATCACTGGGCTTTTTGATTTTCAAGTAAAAGGAAATATTTTTCAGTATTTGATGGGTTTACTTTTCTAGTATTGGAAAGACAGATGCATTGACTTTCCTCCTTGTTCTGCTTACTGTTCATTGTCTTCAGGTTCAGGAACAATGTAGGTCAAGAAAACCAGCCATCTTTGTCACCAATTGTTTTTCAGGTCTCTGGGGATGGAAGGAAAGTACAACACAGAACCTCTATAGTACCTAATCTGAGCCATTGGGACAGAGTTAGGCCTGAGTCATCTCCAGGGTCCCTCATCTGCTGCAGAATGTTCACAGAGAGTATCTTTTCTCTTGACGCCAACACTCAAGTCCAAAATCTCAGGGCTCCCATGGTTCTCCTGAGAACTATTCCACAACAGGCTGACACTGGTCCCAATCTCCAATCCTGCACTGATGGGCCATTGGGAAAGTGAGTTTAAGCAAGCTTTACTGTCCCCAATTTTCAAGTGTGTCTTCTCCAAAAAAAAAACCTTGTATCTTAATGAGCACTGAAGGAAGAAGTCAGGTTCCAAGGACTGAAGAAGAACCCTGCCACCAGAGAAACCTAGGATTTGAAAAAAATTCCAATTTAAGTGAGGTGGCAGGTAAATTATAGACCTTAACATAAAACAATAGCCTTACAACAAAATGTCAGGTGGGGGCATGGAAGTATGTATGAAAGACTGACTTTTCACAGCCTCCATAACAGGTGAACATGAATGCTAAATTTGTAACACATAACATAAGAAAAAGGAACTACATTTTTTTCTTACTTGCCTATTTTTCTTTCTTTATTCTTTTTTTCTTTTTCTTTTTCTTTCGTTTTTTTCTTTTTCTTTCTTTTTTTTTTGTACAAGGGTTTCAAACTAGGGGAACATAACTACTGAGCCTCATCCTCAGATTTTTTAATGTTATTTTTTAACTTTTGAGAAACATTGTTAATCACAAAATTGAGGTATTCTTATATCAAACAAGCCATACTACAAAGGTTCCAGAGCTAGAGAGAAAATTCTGCAATCGCAGAGTGTTAAATATGTCTGTGGAAGATGAGCCACATGGACACAATGTAGAAGATCAAATGGGTGGAGTGGGCATGGCTCTGCAGAACAGTGCAGGTAAGAGGCCAGATGCTGGGTGGAGCCTATGAAAAAAAGTGGAGAGGACATAGTGGGGCTTAGTTGTTTGGCAGAGATGGTGAGGCAGAGTCAGGCTGAGTGAGTGGATCCCAACCATAAGAACAGTGGATGGGGAGAAGACAGAGGAAGCACGTTGGAAGCAGCATCCCACCCGGGACCCCTTAGGTGAGCACAGCCTAGGAACCAGGAGATGCAGTGATGAAGGAGCAGAGGGCATGGTGGGTGCATCCACAGGAAGCAAAGGGAGTCAGGAGAGGCATCCAGTAATTCTGTCAGAAGTCACTGTTGACCCAGTGGGGAAGAAGGGTCTTAGGGCTCTGAGATAGATATGTGACCTCAGGGTCTGCTCCACAAGGGGCCTCAGTTTACCCTCTTACACACTGAAGCAATGGAGGGAGGCTGAAGATGCCACAGCACAGCCTTTTTTGTTCCTCCCTCTCATGGGATGCAGTGCACTTTCCATTAATTTTTTCTGTTCTTCCAGGTCCAGGACAGTACCTAAATGTGTTCTCTAGACAACGATATTTGTAATAAACTCTTCAAAACCTTTTGGCAAGAATATCCGGGGAGAGCACTGTTTGGCTCACAGGAGCAAATAGGTAACGGCAGAATATGAGCCACCAGGACCAGACACTGATTTATAGAGAAAGATACTTTCCAAGAACCTCTCATGTTATCCTGACTCGGTGCCAAAAAATTATTCCCAGGTCCTACCCTGAAATCCTGAACTGAGGTCCCAAACTGGTAACCAGAGAAGCGCACCTAGCTCCAGGTTTTTGTTGGTTGGTTGTTCAATTTTAAAATTTGCTTGGGGTCTGAGGCTGTGGCTCCACGGTAGAGCGATCGCCTAGCACGTACAAGGCCCTGGGATTGATCTTCAGCACCACATTAAAAATAAATAAATAAATAAATAAATAAATAAATAAGATAAAGGTATTGTGTCCAACTACCACTAAAAAATAAATATTTAAAAAATTTGCTTGGAATTTTAACGCAATTCTTTTTTTATATTTATTTTTTAGTTTTAGGTGGACACAATATCTTTATTTTATATTTATGTGGTGCTGAGGATCGAACCCAGTGCCTCACACATACTAGGTGAGCCCTCTACCACTCAGCCACGACCCCAGCCCTAGAATGTAATTCTTAAGATTCAGGAAAGTTTGCACAAAAACTCAGGTTTCTAACTGTCCTTCAAAGTCACCAGGAGATCTGGCAGCCCCAGACTGAGTTCTTACACAGCAAGGATTGCTAGCATTGTCCTGTCAGTTTCCATGACTCCGGAGTGCAGCCGAGTCCTCTTTGCCCCTTTTGTGTCTTGCCCTGGAGTCCTTGAGTGTTGCTAACACACTAAGGGTTAGATGAGCTGGGGCAGCAGGCAGGAATCAGCATGGAACTTCTGGTCCAGCCCTGCTTCCTGCTTGCTGTGTGACTTTGCTCCAGTCACACCACCTCTCTGTGCTTCAGTTTTCCTATCTGTCTGGAGGCCAATAGACTAGATCAGTGGTTTCCCAATTTAAGCCAAGGCAAGGCTGAGAGGTGGGCTGCCTTGTCTCCCTTCTCTCCTTTCTGAATTAGGCCTGGGCATCAGATTTTGCTTAGGTGACTCCCTGTTTATCCAGGGTTCAAAAATTCCTGGGTAACTACTTGTGTTAACCCCATAGCCAGGGCCTTGAGGTGTATTACAAGAGAAAAGAGACAATACCATTTTCATTTTTATTTTTTTTGTGGTAGTGGGGATTGAACCCAGGGTGCTTTACTGCTGAATTCTATCCACAGCCTCCACCTCCTTTATTTTTGAGACAAGGTCTTCTAAGTTGCTGAGGCTGGCCTCAAACTGATGATCTTCCTGCCTCAGTTTCCTGAGCTGCTGGGATTACAGGCATGCGCCAAGGCTTCTGGAACCATAATGTGTTTATAGATAGGAATGATGGAATTTGATGAGCAGCATTATTCTCCTACAAAGAGAGGCTCTCCTCCCCTGTTTTACAGATGAAGAAAGTGAGGTTTTGAGAGGCTGAGTAACTAGCCAGAGGTCACAGAGCTACAAGTGGCCAAGAGCCCATGTTTGTGTCATTGCAGACAGTGAGGCCCTAACTACTTTTTCTGTCCCTTAGGTGGCTTGGGAGGAGGTGGGTGTAGAGAGGTGCCCTGCAGCAAAGGGGAGGCCAGTGCCCTGGGAGACCCTGCCACCTCTTGCACTAGCACTTCTTGCAGGCCATCGGCACACACAGAGAAGTCCCCCTCTGGCTGTGTGCTCAGGACCAGGCTTCCCTCCCCCAGGACTGACCCGGGCTGGGCTCTGGGCTCCAGGTGATCAGGAGGTCTGGCAGCCCTGGACTGAGTTCTTGCACAGCAAGGGTCAGTGGTCCTGTGCGCTGCCTTCAGATGGGGTAGGGAGTTGCACGCGAGGCCCTTCGAGTCAAAAAACCCTTGTGGTTCTTTGCAGGTGTAATAATTGCTCACCGAGCTCCACAAGCCACATTCTGCAGCCCAGACAACTGCTGTGGTTGTTACGAGGAACCTGAAAAATGGGGGTTCTTGTAGTTCTCAGGACCCAGCGTGTCCTGTCTGAGTCTTGGTTCTCCCATCTGAGAAAGGATAACCCCTGTCCATTGCCACTCCTAGCCTGTGTCCCTTTGATGGAAAGGGCAAGTGAAACCTCCTCTGCCAGGCTCCCCCTGCAGCTCATCCCTTCTGCAGCTCCTCTCAGGAAAGGGGCTGAATCCTCCCATTTACAGGAGATATCTGTAAAGGCTAATGTTATAGGCTCTGGCCAATGTCCTCAGCTGCTGAGGGCTGGGCTTGTGACTGTTTCCAAGGCCTCGTCCATCCCAGGCCTGGGTTCCCAATGGCTGGGGGAGCCTGGAACCAGCCAGGAACTCCTGGCAGCCTCTAGCCAGTCCTTGGGCGCAGGCTGCCCTTCCTGCACTGGCTGCTTCCTTAGTGCTCTGGGCTCCAGGGAAAAAAAGTGGGTTCTCAGTGAGCCCCACAGCCCTCCAGGAAAAAAGAGATTGCTTTCTTCCTCCAGGTGGGGCCTGGGCCTGACTCTCCAGGGCAGAGGGGAGGGCTGTGGCTCTTGGGCCTGCTGAGATCACCCTTCCCAGGTGGCTCGTGGGTGGGATGTGTGTGGAGATGTGCTTGGTCTTAGCAGCTGTCTTAGTAACAGGGCACTCTCCTGTCCATCAGGGTTCAGGGTGCACATGACAGAGGTGACAACATAGGCCCAAGAGGGATTTCCTGGCCGGGGAGAGCAGCTGGGATGAATGGGAGGAGGACTAGGGCTTGGTTGGCTCCAGACCCTAGGGGACCAAGGAATGGACCACCCTCCAGGGAACCCCATCGTGGGGAGAGGCCCTTGTCCTGGTGTCGCTGTGTCCCTGGGCTGCAGAACAAGGGCTTGGGAAGCATATGCACTATCCTGGGTTAAAAGGGAGAGTCCCTCAAGGTCTGCACAGGGAATAGTTTGGTCTTAGGGCACAGTCAGGGTGCTGGCAGCAGAGGCGGGGCAGAGGCTGCCTGGAGGCGGGGACACCTGCCCGAGCACAGCTGCTGTTTGGGTGTGCTGTCCCAACATCTTGGGAGGCTTCATCAGCCTAGGTCGGGGTCATGGGGTGGGCTGGGTGAAGAGGTTTTTTGCACATCAGACCAGCTTTGGGCCCTGGACTGGGTTTACCAAGTCACAGCACATGGGACATTGGGATGGGAGGGGTCTTGGGGGAAACCTGGTCCAGTCTCACCTTGTACCACAGGGAAATGGGAGTCCAGAAAGGCCAAGAATTTCTCCAGGGCCCCACCACCCAGGAGGGACAGGTTGGAGAGAGGGGGTCGAGATGGAGCACCACAATACCCTGTCCTCAAGGGAATATGGGCACCCTGGGGATGGTGCAGAGGGTTGTAATGAGGACACACACACACTTTTTAAAACACTGACTGCTCATGAATGCTTATGGGACAAAATTAAAAACAACCCTCAGCCACCCTCCTGCATTTCCCAGAGGCCACCGCCATTCTAGTTTCTGATGCCTGGTAATAGGCAATTGCGTGTTCGACCACATGTGTGACAGACACAGACATCTTCCTCCTGTCACTGCACCACGCTGTGGTCTGTGTTGGTAACAATTCCAAACCCGTTCATTCAGCACCACTTCAGGACTTTCTCTTTCCCTCCCTTCCTCTCTGCCTCCTTCCTTCCTTTCTCTCTCTCTCTTCCCTCTTTATTTTTTGGTACTGGATGTGAACCCAGGGCCACACATGCTTGAGAAGCACTTGACCACATAGCCACACCCTCAGCCCCTTCTGTTATTTTGGGAGGGGATTGAACTCAGGGGCACTCCACCACTGAGCCACCTCCCCAGCCCTATTTTGTATTTTATTTAGAGACAGAGACTCACTGACTGCTTAGCACCTCTCGGAGGCTGAGGCTGGTTTTGAACTTGGAATCCTCCCATCTCAGCCTCCCACACGTGTGTGGCCCCTACTGTTTTTGAGACAGGGCCTCACTGAGTTGTCCAGGCCAGCCTGGAACTTGCAATCCCCCATTTTCAGCCTTCCAAGTCACTGGGATTGCGGGTGTGTGACACCACATCTGGGACTTTAGTACTTTGTAAGTCAACTTGTTTTTGTTGACACTCGAAACACAGACAAGTCCACTGTCCACCAGCGTGTTCCAATGAGGAACAACAGGTCAAGCTTCCCAGGGGCCGACTGTGCTCCACCCTCTGCCTGAGGACAGTGGCTGCCCTCACTTGGAGGTTTTAATTGCTATGTGTTTGTTTTAGTTGCTTTTTGTTTGAAAAACCAAACCAAACCCCAAACCAAAACAAAACAAAACAAAAAAACCCAGCCGGCACACCCCACTGGAGATTTCCCAGGGAGGATTGCTTGGGATGGCAATTGGGGTGCTAGGCTTGGGGCTCTGATTCTGTAACACAGGATGGCTTAGGCTTCTCAAACCCAGTAATGACAGTGGGAAAACTGGAGGCCACAGGGACCTTATTTTCTCCTGCTCACCCTCATTCCAGTCGTACCCCCTTGACTGTCCACACACAGTCCACCATGCCTGCAAGACATGGCTCATCTGTCATGCTGCAAGACACAGACTCCCCAGGGAAAGTGGGGAAACCTAGGAAAGTGGCTTAGCCTCTGCCAGTGTATGTGTCCCAGCCTCTACCAATAACATGACTCGGCTCTCTATCCCCCCTGCACCGTCAGAGCCTTGAGCGGGATAGGTGGGGGTCATGGGTGGAGCACCCACACCGTCTGCTACAGCAAGTTACCCAGCCCCAGCCTCCACAGCTTCATCTGTTAAATTGGGACATCAGAACAATCTTGCTTGTTTGTTTTTTTAAATCATGTTGTTGTATTTTTTTAATGTATATTTTACTTATTTTTAGGTGGTGCTGAGGATCGAACCCAGTGCCTCATGCAATCTAAGCAAGCAGCTCTATCACTGAGCCCCAGACCCAGCTCTGGACAGCCTTGTTTAAAAAATAAGAAGCCAGTCATGGTGGCATGACCTTGTTGTTCCCGCTGTCCCCGCTGTACAGGATGCTGTGACAATGAGAATCACTGGAGCCCAGGAGTTGGAAGCCAACCTGGTCAACATAAGCAAGATCTCGCCTCAAACATAAGATATAGCCAGGCACGGTGATGCCCACCTGAAATCCCAGCTGCTTGGGAGGCTGAGGCAGGAGTATTGTGAGTTCAAAATTGGCCTCTGCAAAAGTGAGGCGCTAAGGGTTGGGGTTGTGCCTCAAGTAACAGAGCACTCCCCTAGCACATGTGAGGAACAGAATTCCATCCTCATCACTATAAAAAATTTAAGATATTATGTCCACCTAGAACTAAAGAATATATATATTTTTTAAAAAAAAGGTGCTAAGCAACTCAGTGAGATCTTGTCTTTAAATAAAATACAAAATAGGGCTGCAATGTGGCTCAGTGGTCAAGAAATTAGGCTTTTTCCCAATTGTCTTACTAATGAGCACATGCCATTTAGAAAGTGGTTTTTCCACTCTACCCTACTGTCATAAATGTGCTTTTCCTCACTCCTTCCCTAAACAGGCTGTGAATTCTCCATATTTCTCTTTTAAATTATACATTTCAGCTTTACATTATACCATTGGTTCCAAGTTCTATAGAATACAATTGAAAGTAACCAGGAAGGAGCCTGAATGCTGTTTTGACTACATATTTTCTTCATTAGATATTATAGTCCATCACTTCTAGATTTGGCGCTCCATAAGCTTTAGAGCATGGACACAGTTCAGCCACATTCACAGCAGAGGTGTGACAATTGTTGATTCCAGTTTCCAGTAGAATAGTCTTCATTTGCATCTGAGTTCTCATCAGCATGGTCCTTACTGTCTGTATTTCTATCAGCATTCTGGTCATGGCCATTTATCCCATCTTTCAGATATTTCAGATCTTTACAGGTTTAAGGCTCTGAGAGGAGTCCCTCTTGGATGCATCACAACATGGCAGGCGCCATGTTGTGTATCTCTCAAATCTATATCTTATCTCTTTCTCCTTATAAAATCACCAGAACTCCATCAAAGGGGCTCCATCCTAATGAAGGAATCAAACCTAATCATTTTTCAAGGTCCCTACCACTAAACACCATAGTCCAATTAGTTTCTACCTTCTTTAATATCATTGACATAAGATTTTTGTAATTAAATTCCTTCATGAGTTCAGAGAGACAACCCATTTTCATACATAGCCTATAACGTATATTCAATTCATCATGGAAGAATTACTTAGACAACCTCTATCATATAGTCTTCCAACAATACTTTTATTAAAAAGTGAAGAAGTTTTTAAATATCCTTCAATTAGCATTTTGAAAAACAAAAACCATTAATATGATAATAAATTCACCTGTATTTTAACTTTAACATGGCTTGTATTTTAGTGTTTTATCATACATCTGTATGTAAGGTGTGTTTATGAAGACTTCTGTTTAAATACAAAAATAGTGTGAATATAAACTTATATGCTTATATGTCTATATATGAGCAAACTCCCAATGAACATATTTTATACTTTTTTAACTTGAGCTTTTGTAAACTAATGTCTCTGCAGACAAATAATCTTCAAAAATATTTTGAAACTATTTTACCGTATACTATCATAGTAATAACGTGTAAGATATTAACCAATAGATTATTATTTATAATTCATACAAATAAAATTATAGAACACATTTTATATAAATATTTAACCTGAATATCAAGAATGATTGAAATTGGAATTAATAGATCAAAAGTATACAGTTTAATAAAAGTACACACATACTCCAAACTTTTGGCAAATTTTTCTTCAGAAAGTTTAGGAAGTGAAAATTCTTATATCAGTTTAACTTTATTTTCATTTTCTTTAATGATGGTTAAATATATATGCATATACACATATATTTATCTGCATATATAAAGAACTGAAAGTTGATAGCTTAAAATGGCATCAAAATCTTGTTTTACTCAGTGGCTCAGGAGGGTGAAGCAGAATAATCACAAGTTCAAAGCCAGGCTTAGAGACTTAGTAAGGCCCTAAGCAAATTAGTAAGATATATATATATATAAATTTAAATTAGTAAGATATATATATAATACACATACATATATAAATTTATGTAAAATATTTATTTATTTATAGGTTGTATATATGGAAAAGTTATAGATAATGTCATATATATATATATATATATATATATATATATATATATATACATATGATATTATCTATATTTTTTATTTCTTTTATTCCAAATGAGTATGTTCAGTGATTCTAATGTTGTATTATTTATACTGCAAAATATAATAAACTTGTGAATTTCTCCTCTATTCCTAGTCTTACAACCTTCTTCTCAATTGCAAAATTAGTTATTCCAATGTTAGTTATCCACACCTTTTTCTTTGATTTCACTTCTTTGATTCTAATTTTGTCATCTAAGTGTTGAGTCTTCCGGATGCAGTGACACACACCTGTAATCACAGCTGGTTGGGTGACCCCCAAAAAATGTTGAATCCATCTGGGATTAATAATAGTATGTTATCAAGATCTAATTTGATTTTCAAATGAAGCAAATTTGTTCATTGAAAAAATCCTCTTCTTTGTATTGAATTGCAATTCTCTTTATTTATTTATGTATTTATTCATGTATTTATTTTAAATATTTTTTAGTTGTAGTTGGACAAAATGCCTTTGTTTTATGTATTTTTATGTGGTGCTGAGGTCTGAACCCAGTGCCTCATATGTGCTAGGCAAGCATACTACCACTGGCCACAACCCCAGCTCCTGCAATTCTTTTTTTTACTGATTACATGAACATGTGTACACACTTGGACATGCACATTTGTATCCACATCTAAAGTAACATCTTCTCTAAGATTATTTGTTTGTTACCCATTTTTTAGGTTTTTAAAATGAGTTGTTTATTTAAATGATCTAATTCAGAAGCTCTCAAGATTTATTATCTATTAGCTCTATTTCAAATAAAATGTAAAAGCATTACTTTCAGTAAAAAGACTCAGTGAAAAACAATAAACTCTAAACCTGTTGATCTCCTAAAAGTTGAGAGTAGAACAGTGGTTAGGCAAGATTTAGAAGGGGTAGGGAAGTTGTCAATGGGAATAGTTTTATAGTTAAAAGGAATAATTTCTGGAGTTTTATTGTAAAGTAGAGTGACTTAGCAATAATGTATAAAGAATTGAAGGGAGATTATGAAGGTTCTTACTTTAAGAAATGATAAATATTTAAGAAGGATTTGTTGTTTACCGTGAATCTATGATTATACAATGTATACAAGTGTTTAAACATCCTATTATATCAATCAGAAATAAAATAAAACCTAAAAAATCTCAATTGTTATATTCTCCAATCTTGCACAACTCTTATAAATTAATTCTCAAATAATTGACATTTATGCAATAATTAGTTTTCCCATGGAGGAATAAGACTCTGAGGAATTATATAATCATCCAAGGAACTTAATAATTGCAAGAGTATTGCATCTATGGGACACAGAGAAAATAAATATTACTTTTGTCCTGAATTAAAATGAAAATGATGGTATGATTTATACTGCATCTCTGACATTCACCTTAAATTATTAGACAGTTTTTCTTCTCTGTGGACTAGGGCTATCTCAGTGGCAAAGTGAGCTTGCAAACCTTCAGGACAGATCTGAGTATTGATAAAACCATTTTTTTAAAAAATCAAAGATAATATAGAGAGGACACATTCGTTCTATTTGTCTTCATTCTGTTATGCACACTATACTCTCACTTGCATTTTCTAATATTGATCACTTTAGTTAAAGAAGAAAACATTTTATATCATGGAAGTTATTGAATCATTTTGCTGAGGTAAATTTTAGTTTATTCAAGTTTTGAATGTTTGCTTTAGAACTGAAGGAAAAGGCATTGAATAGAAGGTTTCAAGAACCTAGCTAGGAACACTGGATGGGCAGTGATGTCAAGCAGAGCTCATTTTTCCTAACTGGGTGCTTCTGGGAAGTCCACCAGAAGGTCAGTTCCTTCTTTGGTTTTCATGCTAACTGTCTGAGTTCAAGACTGCTACAATTTCAGTTCTCAGGGTTCATGAGGCTTTCTAAAACTTATATTGGCAGTAATTTTAGATTTAGTGAAGAAAAAAAAGTCAATGAGTGTAGGAACCAGGGAATAGGATGCATTTTCCTTCTGAAAGGGAACTTCATGTGAGAAAGAAAGTTTATCTGTGAAACACTATATTGATATAGGCAGGAAGGTTGATAAGGGCATGCTAACTCAGGTTGTTGAACAGAATAAAATTGAAAAGTAGTGTTATAATGTGATCATCAGTTATTTTCTAAAAATAATTTTAGTTACAGATGTGCACAATACCCTTCTTTTATTTATTTCTTTTAATGTGGTGCTGAGGATTAAAACCCTATCACTGAATACCACAGCCCCACCAGTTATTTCTTGCAAAGGTTATTTTTGAGCTCATTAAATGAATGAGGTACATTCTAAGTGCCAGGTATTTATCAGTTAACAGGCAAGTGTTTTCATACGTGCGAGGGGGTAAGTGGTTCTTACAGTTGCCTGATTTATAGAAGATGTTAAAATAAATGTCATTATAAAAAATAAAAATAAATGTAAGATCAAAGAAATTTTATCACAGAATATATGTGTGTGTATTGACATTTGTATTTAACGTTTTGCAAATAATAATAACAGTTAATGTAACGTGCTTGTAAATTTTTTCTGATCCTCATGCAATAACTAATCACCATGTTTATACTAGCAACATGTCATAAAATATCTATAGGTTAGAATAAGCTTTTTTTCCCATTTCCCTCACAACCTCTTATATGTAAATTTGTATAACAATGCGGGTCTCCTTGCATTTGCATGCAATTTCCCTTTTCTCTCCCTTTCCCTCCCACCTCATGTCTCTGTTTAATGTTAATCTTTTCTTCCTGCTCTTCCTCCCTGCTCTGTTCTTAGTTGTTCTCATTATATCAAAGAAGATATTTTGCATTTGTTTTTTAGGGATTGGCTAGCTTCACTTAGCATAATCTGCTCTAATGCCATCCATTTCCCTGCAAATTCCATGATTTTGTCATTTTTTAGTGCTGCATAATACTCCATTGTGTATAAATGCCCCTTTTTTTATCCATTCATCTATTGAAGGGCAGCTGGGTTGGTTCCACAGTCTAGCTATTATGAATTGTGCTGCTATGAACATCGATGTGGCAGTATCCCTGTAGTATGCTCTTTTAAGGTCTTCAGGGAATAGTCCGAGAAGGGCAATAGCTGGGTCAAATGGTGATTCCATTCCCAGCTTTCCCAGGAATCTCCATACTGCTTTCCAAACTGGCCGCACCAATTTTCATTCCCACCAGCAAAGTACAAGAGTACCCTTTTCCCCACATCCTCGCCAGCACCTGTTCTTGTTTGACTTCCTAATGGCTGCCAATCTTACTGGAGTGTGATGGTATCTTAGGGTGGTTTTTCTTTGCATTTCTCTGACTGCTAGAGATGGTGAGCAACATGTCAGAAAATATCTATAGGTTAGAAGAAGCTTATGCTTGTTAGTATTTTTCCTAGTGTAATGATTCTGGTAGCACCAGATTCAAACTATAAAGAGCACTGCTTTTAAATAATAGACAATTATGAACAAATTTCCATTAGACTTTTAAGTTGGTTAATAATCATCTGCTATTTAAAAACATCTAGCTCAGATTTGTGTTTCTGAGGTTAACTACAAAGGTCTGCACACAAATCATTAAAAATTCCTGGGCCATTTTATATTTTTTGTTAACATAGTATTTTTTTAATTACTGTATCATAATCTTACCTGGAATTTAAATTTTCAATTTCAGCTTTGCTAATACACTTAAATTATTCAGCTAAAATATTTTAAAGAACATTTTCAAGAATATATTCTAATATAAATCATATGTGTTGTTAATTATTCATTTGTAAGCAAATATTACCACAATAATATTATGTAATATTATTTAGAGTGTGAAAGTATATAGAAATATTTTGAATTATATATATATATATTTATAAATATATACACACTCACACACACATACACACATCACACATACACACAAAGCTTGAAAAAATAATTTGGTTATCTATTGGCTAGACAAATGGAAATTTAAATAAATTTAGCCTCAAACTTGCCATGTAAATTTGAAATAGTTATACATAGTACTGATTTACTTGTCATTTTCTATGTAACTGTATTGTTACTACATGTCATAATCAATTATAACACTATGAAATTTGTAATCAGTATGAGCATATCATTAACAAAAATCAATAATACATTATTGCATTTCTGTGAGTTTACAAATCTCCAGTCCTTCTTAGAAAGACTTACTATAGGCTTTGAAGGATTTATAAATTTAACGTATTACTGCAATGTGTTGTTGGGGTCCATTACTAAGAAAACAGATATTTTCTAGATGGCATTGAGATACATCTCTGTAACTTTGATGAAAGTATGGAATGCAAGCTGGGCAAAAGAATAAAAACTACCTCAGGCATCAAGAACCACAGGAACTCAAGCACCACAGCAGCAAATTGTTGAATGAGCACTGCACAGTGCATCTTAGCCATAGTCATGATAACCTGGGAGTTCACAGCTATCAGATTGAGGAAATATTGAATAATAGAGAGTTTACAATTCATGTTAAGAGTGAATTGTACCCAATTAATGGTCTTCCCTCAGAAAATTAATGTGTTTTTAAGGTACACGTACAATAATATCCACATATACCCAAAATGAAAATTGTAATTTGTTAAAACACAAAGACTATATAAGTCCTGTTACATTTTCATTTTTACATTTAATCATTTCATTTAGTTTACATGGCAATCTCTAGTCACATACTAGCTTACATATTTTTATGTGTTGTCAAATTCTTTTCATCAATTTCAATACTTAAAGATGAAACTAAACAATTCCATTATTATATTTTAAGAAATTACCACCATGAAGAAAATAGACAGGAAATTCATCTTGTCCTTAGTTTACTTTGCTTTCTTTGTGTATTCTCATGCAGTGCTTTTTATTTATGATCTTGAGAAAACCATGGGAAGGTGAATTTACCTTCTTGCAAAAAAACAGAGAAATGTATTATAGAATGTTTAGTTGTTTCCTGGTGGTATCTTTTTCAAAAGGTATATGGAAATGACATTATAGACAATATCAAGTTACAGTTAAATATTTTTCTGTCAAGGAGAGAGGAGATTTCAGAAATATGAATCTGCTCCTCTTTGGGCCTATCTTAAATACTGGCTCTTACACCCAGCCAACTGTCAGGCACAGATCTATGTAAACATGGGTGCCTCACGGGTGGGCCTGAGATCTCTCAATTCCAGTCTTTAAAGATAAAGTTTCTTGACAGATGATATTTTAGGAAGACATCTCCTGAGACTTTCTCACAGTTCAATCAGGCATGTCTCGATTTGTATAGGAAAATCTCTGCATTTGCTCTATTGTTTCTTGTAAGAGAGAGAGTGTGCTCCCAATGAGTAGACACATTAAGATTTGCCTTTACAGAAGGTTTACCCATGATTGTTTAAACATGATGTTTATGCATTATTATTTTTGTGGGATAATAAATTCAACATAAAGTATTCATTCCCATTTTAAAATTACAACCTTGGTTTCAGACTTGATAAGGGTATGTAAAATTTTCTAAAGAAAATATTTTATATAGAAGAAATCATGTAATACCTTGAATTTCAAAGAAGTTTCACATTTGACTGAACCATCATGTGGAATAAAAAATATCTGAAACGTCCAAAGTACAAAAACTACATGATAAAGGGTCCAGAATATGTAGGCATCTAAAACTATTTTTTTGTATGAAATACACTTAATGGTCTCTCCGATTTTACAAATTCATTGCTAGCTTATAAAACAAAAACTATTGAGTTACATTTACCTTTGCAGATGCACAAAACACACAACAAAAGTCAGACAGAGATTAAAATATTCCAGCCTTCCCATGAGATGATATTATTTCCATAAACTTTATAAAGCAAAATTAAATTCTTCTCTAATTATAGCTAAATATATTCACAAAACTTTAAAGATTAATAATGATTTAAGAAATTTTTAAGAACTTAAGAATACACTTAAGAAAAGGTCCTGAGTTATTGTAAAAAAATATTTTAATGCTGTTTTGTTTTAGGCTTTACATAATAAATTTGCAAGAGAAAAATAAATGCTTTTTCATAATGATATAATATGTACTTAAGAGTATGCAGCTTAATATGTGTTTCTTTGTAGTGACATATTTCTAATAGTAAAAAAAATTAAGAATTTAAATACTTAAGTGATTCTGTTTTTGTATGTTTTAGGAAAGAAACAAATGTGATGAGCTTATAAGGGATATTATCTCTGAAGATCAAGTTCATATCCATGAAGAAATTACAACTAAAAAATATGAACTACTTTGTAAAATATCCAAGTTACATATTCAAGTTTCATTTAAAACTTTTTTTTTTCCTTTCTCTTTTTCTGGGAGAGCAAGTGATTCAGTATTTTCCTCGTAGGAAAATTGAATTACTAACCAGTAATTACAGTTCTCTGAATGTCATATTCTCAGTGGATTTGTATCAGTTGTCTTGGGGCATTTTGGCACATGAGTTCCAGTAATGTAACATTGTGAAATAAAGATAATTAAGTTCTAATAGATTATATCTTAAATTTGTCTAGTATATTTCTATAAAGCCACTTTGAAATTTTTTTTTCCAACAGTCTTGTGAAATAGATTCAGTTAACCCAAGATGTAGTTCTTTAGCACACAGAAAGGTGAAATCCAAATCCAAGATCATAATGTCATTTATGAAGCTAGAAAAATCTGTGCATGATGAGGTACCACAGATTCACTCTGCTATATTGAGTCTGCAATTCCATTTGTTAAATTATGTAGCAAAGCAATATAAATGGGAGATACTAATCTTATAACATTTAAAATACCCTCGCTATCGTTGTCTTGTAATTTTTAAGCATTTAATTCATTATAACATGCTACATATTAAAGTATGAATTACTAATTAATATGTGTAATTAGAAACTGAGATAAATGTAGAAATTCAATTACTAGGAGAGTTTTTGAAAATACAAGATATTATAATCTAGAATCTAAAGTGAAAATGTTTAAGCATAATTATTATATTTCCAGTTATATGAACAGTAAGAAATATCTTACCATTTTAGAACCCTTAAAGATAAAAATACATATTTCATTGAATCAGGATTTTGTTTTAGGGTATAATGCAACTAAGAATGAACTAGTATTTTTTTGGAGAACAGAAAGATAAAAATTTTACCTTATGTAATATTGATTTTGGGAAATTTTGAAGAAATACTTTAAAAAGCTTAATTTCCTTTAAATTTTAAATGTTTCCTTCCTATTGCCAAATTAAAAGATCCTACTTTTCCTTGACTTATATTCAATCAGTAAGGTTAAGTATTATTTTAAAACACATGAGCTTACTTATTAACTAAGAGGTATGAAAATGAAGAAAGCTATTATTTTAGATATTTGATGGTAAAAATTGCTATTATGCAAAGGGATTTTATCTTAATTATTCTGGAAGATGATTCAATTTATTTACATTGCATATCCTAAAATTAGCATACATGATTTATTTATTCATATGATTATCTGGAAATAAATATTGAACTAAGAAAAGATTAAGTTATAAATTAAAAATTTGGCTCTTGCCCTCTGAGTCAGTCTGAGTCAGGGGATAGGGGACTTTTCCAAAGAGCTTTGCAACTCTAGGCCACATAACCTCCCGATCAGGAAGATTAATGAGACACTGGAGGACAGAAAGCCAATCAGTGCATTTGCTGTGAAGAGGAGGGTCATCAGAAAATGGAGACATCCCTGATGCTTCTGAGGGAAGCCACATGGTCAAGCAAGGCCTGGACCCATCCTAGCACAAATGGCACTAGCAGATGTGACAAGCTGCTGCAAGTTCCTGAGGACTCCCAAGGAAACTCAGCTGACTGTTAACAATAGATAGAAACAAAAGTCAGTTTGACTTGCTTCATCTTAAACACTTAGCAAAGACAGTCAAAGCCAAAACACAGCTATTCCTGGGCATTTTAAATAAAATAATAGTTAAATGTAACTTCCATAAATAAGTAAACAGGAGGCTTCAAAAGAGATTCTCAGACAGGAATGCCTGATTACTATCAAAAGAAACTGCCAGAGTAGTTTTTAGTTCAAGGCCTTTATTTCTAACCTACGCAGGTAGGCTTAATGTTTGCTAGTATGGTTATCCAGCCCTAAGTAACAGAATTAAATATTTCTCTATTAGACACAGAGGTCATACTAGTAAAAGGATTTTGCAAGCTCAGATAACATTAAGTTATTAAACTGTATCTTAAGGAAAAGGACATCTGTAACCCTAAAAGTTAAATGTTGTGTTTACACCCCTGACAATTCTGGCAATGTGACGAATATCCTAGAAGATTTACCTGCTCAGATAGAAGCCATGTCCTCAGCAACTTTGTCATGGAAACAATATCTTAGCTCCTGGTTCTTGGTACTTCCTGGTGGAAAACATTGTTAGTCTTTGTCTTTGCCATCATACGCATTGGCATATTCCTGTGCTATGGGATTTATTGCTGCATCAATCTGGTTCCAGTACTAATGAATTCTTGTTTCTCTTATAGACCACCCATCACTCAAATGGCCTTCCAGTCTATTACTTCTCAATCAGACTTCTATCATGGACCCACTCGATAGAGCCGATTTTTAAAGGGAGATTCCAAACTGCTTGTCCCACACCGTCCCTTGTCAGCCTGAAGAAGCCAGAAAGATTTTCTTCGCCCCCCCCTTGCTTACAGCAGTAAGGAGGTCCCAAATTAGAGGGGGGAATGAAGCCAGATTTAAAGTTAGGTAGTCAGTGTAGTTAGGTAAATTGGGTCTAATATCGAGTGAAATCTAAAATGGAGGCCATGCTGGGAATGACTCAGGGAAAAAGCAGGACAATTCATGGAATGTTAATGAAGTCCTGAAAAGGCCCTAGGCCAAAGTCCACCTCAAAGAAATGTTAATGGAGCTCAGGAAACAGCCCCCAACAGATTTAGATATAGCCCATCCTAGAGAAATGATAAGCCCATCGCAAAAGTTGATAATTGGGCCCACCTGTGTCCTAACCCCTTCAACCTATATTCCATCACCAAAACTATAAAAAGGAGAAAGAAAAGCCCTTCCACGGATTCCCACCTTTTGGGTCCCCTTCTTCCTCTGGGAGAAGTCTTTTCTGCTGTCCTTTAATAAATTTCTAATTTCTACTCTGAAAAAAAATCATCTTGTAATAAGCATATTTTGTTACTAATGACGTACATAAAGATTTTTTAAAGAGATTGTATGCAATACATATATTTGGGACTGGGAGTATACCTCAGTGGTAGAGCACTTGCCTAGCAATTGTAAGGCCTTGGGTTTAATCCTCACCTTCACAGAAAAGGAAAAACAACCACAACCAATTATTCCCTAACGCTTTTGTCCATATGTTTGTGAGTATAGTATAACTTGTATTTCAAATGAAGGGTTGTGTTTCTTATTTAAAAAAATGAGTAGTTTCAAGTTTCCAGTATCAAAGATGACTTCCAGGTAGACATGTTTGTCATTGCCATGAGAACTGGTTGCCTTTTTCACTACCCTAGAATAATATGTTAAGTGGAAAATACAATATAAATTGAGTGAGTATTTTCCCAGGTCCAAGTATGAGATAAAGGTTTAGAAATATTTTATTGTCAAAAAGAGTACAAAGTGTGAAATGTCTAATAGTTTGTAGGTTGTTCATTTTATTAGAATTAGATTTTAAGGTAATAATAAAAGCAACTATCCTTGGAAACTAACTATGAGTGCCAAGTACCTTGCAAGCACTATTGTATTTGAGTTTTACAACACCATTGTCTAGAGAGCTGTGTTCCTTGTTAAGTAGGAGAGGCAGAGATAGAATTCAGACTCAGAAAAGCATAACTCTAAAATGCAAACTTTCAACCCATGTACTATATTCCCTTCTGAGCCCCGAAGTTTTTTTTTTTTTTTTTGAATTCTAAAAAGTAAATCCATTCCAAGTCTTAATTTACTTTTAATTGTATTAAAATTTTTTTTGGAAGGGAATATTCTTATTACAAAAGTAGAACATCCTGTGAAGTCTATAAAAAAAGGTAAATAAAAGAAAAAATTAATTACCCATAGTCATAATACTCCCAAATTAATTCATTCAATAAATGTAAATTCTGTAGATTTTTTAACATTAGGTATCCATAGGCCCACATAGCCAAAGACTAGTGATGGTCTTCTTCTATCTAAAACTTAGACCCTAAAATGTGAAGGCATTAAGATTAAATGATGCCTCCCTGTTATTATATAGTAAGTGATAATGTTAAGTGTAATGTTTAAAAAATATTTTTTTCTGATAACATTATAGTTTATTAAATGTTCATGTTGTCAATGTTTACAACATAATTGATAATAGTTCATGGTATTCCAGTAAATATGTAAGTATTTTAACACTTAGTTTCTTTAATTTTTTTTTTTACCAACTATTGGAGTTTAGTAAAATTTTACCATGTTTATTTTTGTTTAAACTTGAATCCATGTACTTATTCATTATGCATGCCTACATGATTGCAGGAATGCATTCTTTATTTATTTATTTATTTATTTATTTTGGTACCAAGGATTGGACCCAGTGATGCTTAACCACTGATCCACATACTCAGCCCTTTTTTTGTATTTTTTTTAGAAACAGGACCTCACTGAGTTGAGTTGCTGAGGGACTCGCTAAATTGCTGAGGCTGGCTTTGAACTCACAATCATCCTGCCTCAGCATCCCAAGACTCTGGCGTGTACCACTGAAACCAGCTACATGAATTCATGTACAAGAGACCACATTGCAGTTAAATTCTCCAGGTATATTAAATGTATTATCCTTAAAGTAATTTTTATGTAGGCAATGTGTGGGTATATATATATATATATATATATATATATATATATATATATATATATAAATTACTTTAAAGAATTTTATATATAATTGTATACAAACATATATAGGTATAAAAACTTGAAAAACAAGATACTTCTTTCCACTCTTTATTAGGATTATAAGATGATGGAAGAGGATTTCCCTGTAGGAAGTAAAAGGTCTCAGTATTCATATTTTTCAAGAATACCACCAAAGGAATTTTGAAGTAAGACTGCTAACAATGTGTAATGGTTTTCAGTCTATTGAGAAAACAGTGGATTGAGCAAGACTATATAATAGCACTATTTTAGAGTAGAAATTTTTTTTGAGACAATTATTCATTCAAAGAAACTTGAGAAAATGATACATTTTTTGCCTTAGAGAATTCAAAAGATGTGTTTTCTACTGTGCTGATAGTATGATACTATTTTCACAAATTTAGAGCCCTCAATAGAGAAATGGCCCGACACTCTAACTACTGTCAATGGCAATAGCTCAAGATCAACTACTTTAAAATTAAAATGACAATTTATTTTTTCAGCTCTTCTTTCCTGTTTAATTGGCATCTATTCAAAAATTCCATACATGGGTCAAATTATTTATTTACCTTGAAATACATTCTGCAATGAATTTACACTGGAGCCTTTTAAAGTGAGTTGTGGTGCAGAAAATTAGATGTCTCCTGGGTAAAACATTGTGATTTTCAATAAATGCAATGGTAGATTGGTAACATCAGTTTTTAACATTTTTGAAAGAAAATTATTCATGCTGTTTCTCTGCAGTGCTGAAATTTGAGGATTCCTATAATCATTTGACCTTATGTTACATGAAGCTGACCCAGATTTGCATGCAGAGAAAAAACATTTTGGCTCAGACAGCAATCACTAAACTCACTTAACTGAATAAATTGGTTGTTCAGTAAAAAGTCTTGGTTAAATTCCTGTATATTGAGAGATTGGGGTTTTGATGCTATGTTCAGCTTGTTAGAAAAGAAAGATATAAAAACTTAGTATTACTACATAAACAAAAGCACTATTTTACTCAGGTATTAATTGCCTGAAACTTTTGTTCAATTGATTTGTTTCTATAGATAGTAACAATTCGATACCTAACCAAGCCAGTAACTATAGATAATACCTGAATTTACAAGTGTTGTCTTTCTGACAAAATTATGGCTTTCTTCTTTTACTGTATTCAATGAGTATCTTGCTTTAGGCTAAACAGTCATAGTAGATGATTTATACTTTAGAATTTTTGATTGAAAAAATCTGGGTCAAATCACCATTTCACCCAGCTATTGCCCTTCTTGGACTATTCCCTGAAGAACTTAAAATAGCATACTACAGGGATACTGCCACATCAATGTTCATAGCAGCACAATTCACAATACCTGGACTGTGGAACCAACCCAGATTCCCTTCAATAGATGAATGGATAAAAAAATGTGGCATTTATACACAGTGCAGTATTACTCAGCACTAAAAAGTGACAAAATCATGGAATTTGGAGGGAAATGGATGGCATTAGAGAAGATTATGCTAAGTGAAGCTAGCCAATCCCTAAAAATCAAATGCAAATGTCTTCTTTGATATAATGAGAGCTACTAAGAACAGAGCAGTGAGGAAGAGCAGGAGGAAAAGATTAATATTAAACACAGACATGAGGTGGGAGGGAAAGGGAGAGAAAAGGGAAATTGCATGCAAATGGAAGGAGACCCTCATTGTTTTACAAAATTACATATAAGAGGTTGTGAGGGGAATTGGAAAAAAACAAGGAGAGAAATGAATTACAGTAGCTGGGGTAGAGAGAGAAGAGGAGAGGGGGGTTAGTAGAGGATAGCAAAGGTAGCAGAATACAACAGTTACTAATGGCATTATGTAAAAATGTGGATGTGTAACCGATGAGATTCTGCAATCTGTATTTGGGCTAAAAATGGGAGTTCATAACGCACTTGAATCTAATGTATGAAATATGATATGTCAAGAACTTTTTATTGTTTTGAACAACCAATAATAAAGAGAAAGAAAAGAAAGAAAAAAAAAGAAACACCATAATGTTGTGAAAATAAACTAACAAACATTGTTGAAATAGTAATACTGAATGGAGAAAGAATTTTAAGTATGACTAGCTTCATAATAACTATAAGTTCAAACTATGGTGATGTTTTTTTTCATTAAAAGAAAAGAATGACTGTTCTTTATCGGTATAGCATCTCTGTGGTTCTTATTAACTACTATATAATAAAATTACAAATTATTGTTAGTTATACAATATTTTTACACATGTCCAAAATCATTATACATGTCCAAAATAGATTTTTCACATTTAAAGTACTTTATACATAATAATGATTTCTAATCACTTCCCACTCAATAAAACGATCACTATCCCCTTATTTTAGTGATTAGACACAGAGAAGTTTACCTTCTTGCTTATTGACACATGAATATAGAGACGGAGGTCAGAGTATTCATATAGATTTGATTCTCATTCATTTCTGGCAAATGTCATTAGTAGTTTGTTTATTGGCTTTTTTTAAAATATTTACTTTTAGTTTTTGGCGGACACAACATGGGGTGCTGAGGATCAAAACTGGGCCCCCCACATGCCAGGGAGTGCTGTACCATTTGAGCCACATCCTCTCTTGGGTGGCTTTTTAATGCAGTGCTGGGTGTTCAACCCAGTAGCTCATGCATGCTAGAGAAGTGCTTTACCTCTTATCCATAACCCTAGTCCCCAAAGTCCTTTACTTATTTTTTGGGGGGGGAGGAGAGTGTGTGTGCATAGTGCAAGGGATTGAATCCATGGCCTTAATCAGCAAAACAAGCACTCTACTGACTAAGCTATATCCTCAGCCCTGATCTATAGTCTTTTAACAGTGACAATGGAGCAGCCTGTCACTCAGTCTTTGATTCTGCACCCACTTGGCTCAGGTTGGAGGCAGGGCATGAAACCTTGACCAATCAGTCTCTTAGGTGAGAACTGTCCAACCCTCATGCAGCCAGTGATGAGGGGGAGGGCGTCCACAATCTTCTGTTCCCTTGGTGTCTGGAGCCCACCATTTTTTCAATCTTGTTGTTGGCTTCTGTCCTGGATCCAAGCCCAGGTGTCTGTGCTATGCAGAAACTGAAAACAAATCACAGGGAGAACACTGAGAACCTTGAGAGTCAGGAAATGGTAAGTGTGCCTTGTTATCTTGAGACTGGGTAGGAAGGTGGCTTAAAACTGACAGAAGTGGCAATGGTGGAAACTGGTAGTCATGGCTAGGGAGTCCTCATGGTCCTCTCCAGAGTCTTGTGGCCAGAGGGTCTCTCTGTGGTAACTTAGCGTTCACCTCCCTCTGACTAGTCTAGTGAGGCTTAGATCAGCAGTTGAAAACCTGGGCATTTTGTTCCATAATTGTAAGGTGTTTCCAGCTTTTTTCTAAAGCCCTTTGTGGGCTTCCATGTCCCATGATTCCAGCATGTCTCCAGAATGCATAATGAAGACTGAGATAATTACCAGGAGAGAACCACAACTCCATTTGTTGTATTCAAGCATGAGAGAGGCTGCTGATTTTAGGGCTTGTTACTCATGAGGGTTTGTTTGTTTGTTTGTTTATTATTTTTTTTTTGTGTGTGTGTGTGTGTGTGCGTGTTTGTTTGTTGTTTTCTTTTTGGTACCAGAAATTCAACCCAGAGGTGTTCATCCACTGATTCACATTCCCATCCTTTTTTAATATTTTTATTTAGAAACAGGGTCACTTTGAAGTTCTTAGAGCCTCACAAATTTGATGATGCTGGCTTTTAACTCATTCTCTTCATGAGTCCTGAGATTTTTAAATGTAGCAGAAGCAGTATCTCAAATCCAGAACAAAAACCTGAAATCCAGAACTTCAGCTTATCTCTCCATAGGTCTCAGAATAAACCCCTAGTTTTCTAGCTCTCTGTTGACATATCCAAAACTAGGGTTCTCTGTTCACAGAGAATAAGTTTAATAATGACCATGTAATGCAGATAATGGGCCTCACTCAAAGACACCTGGTGGCTAACTGAAAGATGTTAATGAGCACCATTAAGGCCTATTTCAAAAGTAAAAGACCTTGAATCCCACTTGTGGGAACACCTTCTACAAAGTCCTTTGTCCCAGGAGTGATTCCTTATTGAATTTGAAGGAAAAAAAGATGGGTCACAGAAAGAATAAAAGTGAACCCATATGGTAGTCAGGATGCCTTTTCCAAAGCCTATTTTAAATGCATTATGCTCCATGTTCTGCCCAAAACCATCAGTAAACTTCTAAGATGGCACACAAAAATGATTTTTTTTCTGATATCAATCCTCATACAACATGGTGGCCATTCTATTTCTTCTTGCTTAAATAATTTTTTTTCTTCAAAATTTATGAAACAAACACCCAGATTCATGGAAAACTGAGAAATTTTGGTTCATCTAAAAACTTCACTTTCAGCATTATTAATCATTATTTCCCCATGTTTTATTTCAAATGCATGCATCATTTGTAATGTTTTTCTTCAAGAACAGGAGGGCATTTTTAAATTATTTTAATTTATAATTCTGAGATTTTTCACATGAGAAAAAAGCAGAATAATATTAGGTGACATTAAAAATAATGAATCTCTCCTTAATGAGGTCTATGTGTCCCATTTAAAATTTTTTTGAAAACTGTAATGGGTCATCATTTGAGGGTGTATTTATTTATTAATTAATTTGTTTATTTACTTATTTATGGTCAGACCATTTCATTAAAATAACCCACAGAAGGGGCTGGGGTTGTGGCTCAGTAATAGAGCACTCACATATCACATGCAAGGTCTTGGGTTCGATGCTCAGCACCAAATAAAAATAAGTAAATAATAAATAAATTAATAAATAAATAAATAACCACAGAAACATTCCAAACATTTCAGGAAACTCTTTTATTCTGGTGTGGCAGGAAAAAATAGAAGTGGTACTAACTTGAATTTAAATTACATGGAAGTTCAATCTCTCTCTCCCTCTCTACCTCTCTCTCTCTCTCTCTCTCTCTCTCTCTCTCTCTCTCTCTCTCTCTCAATCTCTGTACTGAGTTTTGACCCAAGGGCCTCATAATTAGAAGGCAAGCACTCTACATGCTGAGCTATTTACTCAGTCCCATTTTTTGGGGGGGAGAGAGACCAGGGATTGAGGTCAGGGGCACTCTAACACTGAGCCACATTCCTACCCCTATTTTGTATGAGTCAAATGAATATTTTTGTGATCTTTGAATGATATATGTTCCATTTAGAATTTGGACTTGCATATCTATTGCTACTTTTACATGTATTTTATATATATATATATATATATATATATATATATATATATATATATATATATATAAAAATTTCTCTCTCTCTCTCTCTCTCTCTCTCTCTCTCTCTCTCATATATATTATTTTTGAATGGAGTTTTCTCACCCCTTAATAGTTCCTGAAAGAATCAAGACCCACAGTGCCACCTACTTCATCCTTAAACGATGTCTAGACAAATACAGTGAATATTTGAAATTCTCATGACCAGGAATTTCTGAAATGGAGATCCATCCGATCTCCTGTTGCTCATCATTACTGAACCAGATAGTTCCTTTATTGACTGGAATTCATAAAAATGGTGTAGAACAGAGATGCAATTGATTTGGAGCCTGCTGGGAACTGGTCTTGGAGCAGTGGAGTGCAGGTGTCTGATAAAACATCTATGGTGGAGCCATGTGGATCTGTCATTGGCTTCCAAATAACATGTGACTGACATGGGACAGTCAGCAGACCCTTATATGTAAAGGCCTCTTGTTTTGGGGAGAGGTTTGGGGGTGATAATCAGAGTCAGATTGCTACTCTAAGTAGGAAAGATGTATGGGATAGCAGCCCAGTTGGTGTTTTCTCTTGCAAAACCTGACTCATCACATGTGACAGTACTCCCTCCAGTGCTGTGTCCTAGTTTGTTGTAGGGACAAATGAAGCAAGGCACTGAAGATAGAAAGAAACAGTTTCATTTGGCTGCATCCAGGTTCAGAAAGCACAGCTTTTGCTGTTATCAATCAATCCCTCCAAGTTCAGGGAATTTCAGAGTTTTATACCCAGCATGTAAGTAGAGGGGCTCAGAAGTCTACAGTGTGCAGAAGTTCACATAAAAGCAGCTTTTTTCTTTCACTGTCTGGGCAAGTTAACCCTTCAAGGACAACACTTGAGAAGAGGAGAACTTCTTCTACCCTTTCTTCCTCCCTCTGCCAGCTGTTACCATGGAGCCAATTTGTAACTTATCTTAAAAATGTAGACATCTCTGTGAAGCCTAGCTCAAGGCCAGAGGCCTTGTTTGCAATTTCTTCAAAGTACTATACTGGATATATTTGTGAAAATAGTAAGGGGGTCTCCAGCACCTTGGCCAGTGGCCAAGTAAACAGGGCAACACAAAAATAGAAAGTTTACCTACATTGAACTATTTTGCAGAGACTCTTTGGCTGACAGTTCCCAAATCAGCCATGGTGAAGTGGACTTTTCTGTGGAGAAAGCGGGTACCACTACATTGGGCCCCCCTCTTCCTCCAGGGAGAATCTTTTCTGCTGTCCTTTAATAAAGCTTCAACTTTCCACTCTAAACTTGTCTTCATGTGCTTCTCTGGTGTTATACTTCAGCATTGGAAAAGCAAGGCCTCATTACCAGTAAATAGCCATAACAATAACAGTGAAAGGGCAGAGATAATGCCAAAAGTAAATTCAACATTTATAATTGAAGATAATAATAATCTTTAGTGATAAGAATTCCTTAATTTAATACTTTAAAAATAATAACAACATGTTTCCAGGGAGCAAATTTGTGACATTGCAGTCAAGGGGAGAAATAAAAAATATCCATGCATTTCTGCCCCTTTCAATTCTTTATTCACTCAAATTCTTAATACAACTTTACTCTATAGGTTCCTAATGAAGAAAACAACAATCCTTAATGATAGGCTCTGCAGTGGAGATAATCAAATAACTCCAAGCAATTGTAGATTAATTAATTCCCAGAAAACAATTTTAGATTAATTCTGAACATTGCAAAACAGATTTAATCATGACAGGCTAGTGACAGACATTTCCTCTGAATGCTAAGTTCAAAACTCTCAAGCCTTTGGCTTTATGTCCTGCAGATGCACACCCACTCAGACAGCAGTAATCAGGTCCCAAACCAAAACAGGCTTTTTCTGGTGGGGAGTGGATGACCAGTTGAGTAGAGGGTCACAGGGAGAAGTTGCATCTCTCACAAAGATCAAGACAAGGCGATAGAGTTTGATAGCAGTGAGGATCACACAGAGAATAGGAAAATGATGGCAAGTGATGGGATGTCAGTGTAGGTCCACATCAGGCTCTCTTGCTGGAGTACATTCTTTTTTAGGCTGGCTAAATCACTGTTTTTTAGCTCTATTTTTTATACTAATTTTGTTTTTATTTTTTATTTTTTACCACACCTTGTAATTATCAGGTGCCACCAGATTTCTCATTTACCCTGAGGTCAGAAATAACTGGTCTGGTGGTCTCCATCCTGATATTCTCACCTTTCACTCTTATCAGGAGAGGAAAGCCTGCCAGCGACTTTATTCAGTTTACCAGGGTGAGGACAAGTAATTTGTCTGAGGCCATATTAGAGGGCTCTGTGGGTGTGCCTGGTGAAAATTGGCCTCTAATAATAACCTCAGGTTTCAAAATGGAGTTTTTTAAATGGAGTGAGAAACTGATGTGACTCCCTTTTTGAGAAACCAGCCACCTCAGAGCAAAGCCTGTCCAAAGGGGGGAGTTACCCTTTTCCATGGAAAAACTCAGAGTGCTCCTAGGCATATACTAACCCTGCTGAGTTGTTTGTCTGTAAATAACTGGAGAGATCTTCCATGCCAAGTGATCCTGACTCAGTTACACTAGGTTAGGACCCATAGCAACCCCCTAGCTACCACAAAAAGCATGAGACACAGAAAATATCTGAAAAACCAGGTGACCTTCCCAGTAGTTTTGTTGATTGGTAACATGATTAGGCAAGTTTATCATATACACTCTTGCAACCTCTCATGGCCTAAACCACTCGGTTCAAATATATCCACAACTTGAACTAACCAATCACCCTTACACAACTTGTTCCTGCCAATGAATGTGCTAATAAATGTTAAGAGTTGTTGTTTGACTTTTCTGTGATGTGAAATGATTGGCTATGTGTTGTTGTGATGCATACAATATCCCCCAAAATCTATTAATCCTCAATGAATTAAGGGTCAAGACTCACTCATTGGGACCACTGTATCTGAAATGGTTGTGAGTCCAGGCTTGAGCTTACAATAAACACTCTTGTGTAACTGCATCAGATTCAGCTCCTGGAGGTCTATTGGGGTCCCATGAATCTGGCATTAGAGGAGTTGCTTAGGTTCAGGCCTAAGGCCATTCTCACACAACCCCTTTCACCTTGACAGCTCTTCTGCAGATAAACAGAAGCCATAACACATAACTCCTGTCTTCATAAACTCTATCTCTTGAGTCCAGTGTCATTTCAAGTTCTGGGTTTAAAAAGACATATTCATTTTCCTTGATGTTTTCAATAAGTCACACAGAATTCTTAGGAATGGCTTGGAAGGATAACAATGTTATATTGCAAAACTTCATGAACTTTCAAATTGCTTGCTGTGTGTGACTGACCAGTATGTGAAAGGCCTTGGGAATATGTGAATATATTATGAATGTAATAGAACTCTTGAGACTTTTTTCTTACTGTACACACATCCTGAGGCCAAATGAGGCTGCTTACTAGAGGTCATTTCTCAAAGAAGAGATAGTGATCATAAAGGAATAAATTAACCTATATATTATAAATAAATCTAATATATATTTGATTAAAATTGATGACATATATGGCCATGCCAAATAGTTTGCTGAATCATTTCAATTACAGTTATTTAGTTATTTTAATGTTTTGCTTACTGTCTGCATTAGAGACATCGTTGACCTGCAATTCAGGAAAACTTTTAATTCTAGCACTGAATTTATCAGGTTTTGACACTTTGATATATTACTTATTGCCTTAGGATCTCTTGTTCCTCAATGTGTATATTTATAAATTTACACATTCTAGAAGGTTTTAGAAAGATAAAAGAAAATATGTATTAAAAGAGTAGTTTAAAAAGCTCTTTAATATACCATTGCTATGGTTATTAAATAGCATTTTCTTTTTAAGAATGTATTAACCTGGGGCTGGGGATGTGGCTCAAGCAGTAGCGCACTTGCCTGGCATGCATGCAGCCCAGGTTCGATCCTCAGCACCACATACAAACAAAGATGTTGTGTCCGCCGAAAACTGAAAAATAAATATTAAAATTCTCTCTCTCTCTCTTTAAAAAAACAGAATGTTTTAACCAGCAATATGTATACAACAATAACATAATAAATAAATATGGTACAAACAAATAAGCATAAATTAATAAATGTTATATGATTTATTTTATAATAATATTGGTAAAATATACCCAGAGGTGAAAATAAACATTTAAATAATGATACATATACATGTCCATTTTTATTAAGGTATAGTGAAATACATCTATTTTTGTAATATACTTTTGTTCATGAAAGCATCATAAATATTATTATCAAATATTATTGTAGCTGCACAAAATTAAAAATCCAAATTGTACATATATCTGTAAATAAATGGCGTTTAGTGACTGAAATTTCTGAGTCTGTTATTGTGAAACACAAATATTCAGTAAAATATGCTCTGAAGAAAACCTCAATTTGAAAATGTAAAAACATAGAAAGGAGTATTTAGAGTTGTTTTACCATGAGATTAATTTAAAATACCTTTGATACCCAATCAAATACTCTGAAGTTTTTGCTCTTAAGAAATACATATGAAAGAATACAGCAATTCTGTCTCTGAGTAATGCAAGCATAAGAGAAAGATGATAAGAATATTAAGTAAGCCTCAAAAATCTGAGGATCATGAAATAAATAAATTCTTGGCAAGAAAATATCAATCAATTTTGATGTAAAGTCAAAACTAATAAGCATTCTAATTTACCAAATCTTAATGATTTTATATATTAGAGAAAAGAAGTCAGAATTTTAAGCAAATACATGAGAAATGGGTGTGCACAACAAGGTTTAACCTCAGAAAATTTTATACATCCCCTGTGTCTGTCCATGTGTCTCTCTCATGTCTTTCCAGTGTGACATCAAAAAAAAAATGAAGAACAAGTTTTTGAGTAATTATATTTAGGTCTTTAAAAAGTTAAAGAAAATAATTAGCTCTCTTTATCTATTTTTAGAAGTAATTTGCCTTCGTATTTCTTCAATAATTAATGATTACCCTGTGCTTGTTGCTGATAATACAGAATGTGTAGAACCACCCAGAATGAGAGCACTATTTAAATAATGTCAGAACAAAAAGTGCTACAGAAGAGTAGGAACTGAAAAACAAGGCCAAAGCCAGTGCAGGACCACACAGCATTTAGGGGTATATCAAAGAGGAATGGAGTTGGTCTTAAGAGGTCTGACTTCCCTTAGCCAAGACAAATAACTAGTACAAACTGTCTTAAAATATTTTTCTTCAAATCTTATAATTTAATGGATACATGGTAAGAATCCATAAGTTAAATGTAAACTAGCAAATTTACATTCATTTCTGGGACACTTTTACTTCTAGTTCTATAGATTAATTAATTTTAATGCCTTTCTAGATATGGTAGATAACTTTTTCTTATTCAACATTTATCAGGTAATTTACAAAGGACTCCATTACAGAATTCAGTAATTTTTAAAAATTCATAAAGCAACAGATGAAATCGTTTAAAACACAGACACAGTAATATAACAGGATATAAATTCTGTGTAGACACCATGGTCTTTATGTTTAGCTCCTAGTTTAAAGAAAGCTTAACTGGCTTGTGTGTTTAGTTTTAAACCAAATTTTATTTTTTCATGTTCTAGCTCTCCTTTTCTATATCTCATTTCTCTCATTTTAGAATCATGTTAGGAAAATTTAATGTCCTTGTCTAATCTTCTGTTTTCATTCTGAAGGATCTTTTCAACATTATCTTTCAGGTTTTATAATGGCCATCTATTTTTAAAAAAAAAATTAAACTTGTTCTTAATATACAAATTCTCTGCCTTCATTTTTGAGTTTTGCACCTGGTGAGGTGTGATTCATTGTGTTCAGGTTTGAAAAAACAATCTTTAAGTTATAAAGTTTCAATTATATATTTTAAGATAAAGAAACAGTTTTAAAGTTACCGTATTTGCTATAATTTTTTAAGTACAATAATTTTAAATTACAAATATTTTAACTACATTAAATTTCTTTTTCATTTGGCAATCCTAATGAAGGCGTAATGTCTCATTCTATTTTTACTTATAATTTTATTCTATTAAATATACCTTTTCATTTATTATTCATGCAAAATTATTAATAGAAATTCATCACTGGTTAAGAGACATGAGTCAGCCAAGAGGCAAGTTAAATAAAAATTCAAGTTTATCTCCATACACAACATAACTCTCTAAGCATACTTTTTGCTGGAAAAAAATACTTCAAGATAACAAGTAGCACAAAGAACTGTGCTGAAGGCTGAAACTGATTCTGAAAGCTAATGCCTCTCCCACAGCACACCATCACAAAGTGAAGATTTCTAAAGTCTGGGAGACTAAGGTGGATATTTCTGATGAAAACACGTACTCTTGTGATACTAACAAATTGTAGAGAAAAAATGATTGATAAAACCCATGAAATGCAGGAACCCCAGAGTTCTGAAAACTATCTCAGATGTAAGCCACACAGTATACCTGCCTGACCATTAGATTTTGTTCACTTTAGACCTTTTAGAGTGGGAAATAAACATTGATTAAATAAATCACTGAGATGTGGGGTTCTAAACATCATTTATTTTCTCAACTATACAGTCTAAAACATTACTCATAATGGATTAAAGCACAAGTATCTGGGACATATTTTTCAAGGCTTTTTAATTTTATTAGAATATACATTTAATGTGCCACATTCTTTTCCAAATTTCTTATGGAACAATATCAAAGATTTGACATTATGCTTTGTTGAGAGCCACAGCCGAAGGGGCTCCAGCAAACTTTCAGACTGCCAGCTGATGATTGGCTCACAGCGGCCCCAGCAAAACCTAGCTGATTGGCCCCTCTGTGGAGATGCTCATTGAGCTGTTTCCCTGCCCTTTCAGACTACCAGCTGATGATTGGCTCACAGCAGCCCCAGCAACATCCAGCAACATCTAGCTGATTGGCTCCTCTGCGGTGATGCTCATTGGGCTGTTTCCCTGCCCTTTCAGACCACGGAGCTGCTCATTGGGGGACTTTTTTGGCTCCGCCCATGCGACCCAGCCAATGAGCCTCAAGAGCAGGAGGATTGTGGGAGGAAGAGGTTGTTGGGGTGTGTGGCTTGTGGGAAGCCAGTGGTGGCAGTTGGGCTCTGAGGGTTTTTTCCTGAGGAGCTGTTTTGTTTATCTTGTGTGGTTCTAAAAATAAAGTTAGTTTCTTTTGACAAGTGGCTCCTGAATTGTGCCCAGCCAGACTGCGGCATTTGGTGGCTCGCACGGGGAGCGACTGAGGGTAAGTAAACCGCTCGCCCCTGAGGGCAGGGTGAGAGGATGGGAAGCCATTTTAAGATTCCTCTTTTGTTTTGCTTCATTTTTGTTTTAAGTTGCCTGTCCCTGGAGATGAGTGAGACGGAAGAAAAACCGCTCACTTCTGAGGAAAAACTATTTACGTCTGAGGAACAGATAGGGAGAAAGGACGGATGCACATATAAGGAGGATAGAAAGGCTATAATGAATTTTTGTTGTTCCATTTTTATTTCATTCTGTCTCGGTTTTGTTTGGCGTCATCTTGTTGGTTGTATTATAGTAGAAATACGGGATCAGAAACTAGTAAAAAACAAACTGAAAGAGTGTTAAGTAAATTGTTAGAGAAAGAAGGCATCCCAGTAAAATCAAGAGCAGTCAGGGCATACGTTGATACAATGCAAAAATGTAGCCCATGGCTTTTTAAGGAGGAGTTGTTAAATATATCACAATGGAACCATCATGGTGAAGATTTAAAAAGAATAGAAAAGAACAGCCCAGGAACTCTGCCAGCTGGCACATTGGCATTGTGGGCATTGGTATCTGGTTTTCTTAGTCCAAAACCTTCAATTCAGACAAAGGTAGAGGAAGGAGAAGACATATTGATTCAAGTAAATGAGGAGGTCTCTCAAGTTAGTCAGAAAAAGGAAAAGATTCAAGTAAAAGAGAAGGTCTTTCGAGCTAATCAGACAGAGAAAGAAAGTTTAGAGCAGAAAAAGCCATCAGGGGGAAAGTTACAAAAGGAGACTACTACTAAAACCTTTCCATCACCAGAGGGCTTAAGTGTCCAACCAACAGCACCACCTCTACAGGAGACTGCTACTAACACCTTTCTATCACCAGAGGACGTAAGTGTCCAACTGACAAGGCCACCTCCATATGCTGAGAGGCGCACAACCCCCGCAGTGGATAGTTCAGATCCTGAGACAGGATCTCAAGTATTAACATGCCCTGTATTTGAGGTAGGAGGGCAGCGAATTTACCAGACTTTAAATTTCAAAACAGTGAAGCAGCTAAAAGAGGCTGTAACAACCTATGGTCCTCAAGCACCCTTCACTGTAAGCTTGGTCGAATCCATTACCAACTTGAACATGACGCCAGCAGATTGGGCTAATATGTGTAAAGCTGTGCTAAATGGAGGACAATACCTGTTATGGAAGGTTGCCAATGAGGAATTTTGCAAGGAGACGGCTAGGCGAAATGCAGCAGCTGGTTATCCTCAGAGAAATCTAGATATGTTGTTAGGAAAGGGACCTTATGAGGATCAGCAGCAACAAATTGCATATGATCCTGGTGTATATTTACAAATTGCTGTAGATGCAGTTAAGGCATGGAAGACTTTACAAGGACATGGAGGTTTACAAGGTCAATTATCTAAGATAATACAAGGAACTAATGAATCTTATGCTGAATTTGTAGATAGGCTTATTCAAACAGCTACCAGAGTTTTTGGGAATACAGAACAAGCAATGCCATTAATAAAACAACTGGCTTATGACCAAGCGAATCGTTGGTGCAGAGATATCATTAGACCATGGAAACATGAAGATTTAAACACATATATTAAATTATGTAGAGACATTAATGAACAAGAGCAAGTCATGGCAGCTGCAGTAAAACAGGCTTTAGATGCCAGAGACATTAATGAACAAGGGAAAATTGTGGCAGCTGCAGTAAAACAGGTTTTAGATGCCAGAGACATTAATGAACAAGGGCAAATTGTGGCAGCTGCAGTAAAACAGGCTTTAGATTCCAGGCCAAGAACATGCTACAATTGTGAACAAACAGGACATTTTAAAAGGAATTGCCCCATAGGAGGAGGGTTTAACAAAACTAGGTATCAAAGGAGTAGAATACCAGGTATTTGCCCACGATGCCGTAGAGGGAGACATTGGGCTAATGAATGCCATTCTCAAACCACCATAGAGGGTACTCCATTATCAAAAAACGAACAAAGACCAAGTGTTTATCCACGATATCGTGGAGAAAGGCATTGGGCTCCATTGCCAAAAAATGGACAGGGGGGCCCAATGCTCCGGGGCCCAAAACCACAAATATACGGAGCACTGGAGGAACCCAGCAACCCTATCAGGGTAGTGTCCAGGACACATTGTCCATCAGATCCCTCATCAGACAAACCAGAGGGAGCGCAGGGTTGGACATCTGCGCCTTCACCAGATCAGTACTAACTCCAGAGATGGGAGTTCAAATCATTCCCACAGGGGTGAAAGGACCTCTTCCCAAAGGAACAGTAGGCTTATTATTGGGACGCAGCTCTTCTACTCTAAAAGGACTTATGATAAGTCCTGGGGTAATTGATCCCGATTATGAAGGTGAAATAAAAATTATAGCCAGTTCTCCAAATGGTTATCAGTAATTTCACCAGGAGATAGAATAGCACAGTTACTAATAATACCAAGCCTACATGATAAATTTTCCAGTCATGCTATAGAAAGAGGTTCCAAGGGATTAGGCTCCACAGGTGTAGATTGGGCTATGCTGTCTTTAAATTTAGATTCTCGCCCCATGCTAAAACTAAATATTCAAGGACATGAATTTAATGGGCTACTGGATACAGGTGCAGATCTTAGCATCATCTCTCGTCAAGAATGGCCAAAACATTGGCCATTACAACAAGCCACTCAAACGCTTCGAGGCCTAGGAGTGGCGACTAATCCCCATAGAAGTGCAATGGTATTAGATTGGAAGGATCCTGAAGGATGTGAAGGAACTATACAGCCATATGTATTGGATCATCTTCCTATAAATTTATGGGGACGAGATGTCCTAGATCAATTAGGTTTGACATTAACAAATAACATAAACCAAAATGCACCCACTATTATGACTAGACAAGGTTTTAGGAAAGGAAAAAGATTAGGAAAACAAGAACAAGGTATAGCAGCACCAATACAAATAGATCAAGGAACAGACAGACATGGGTTGGATTTTCAGAAAGGGCCACTGAGACAATAAAAATTACTTGGAAATCAGAAAGACCAGTATGGGTTCCTCAGTGGCCCCTGACTAAAGAAAAGATACTAGCAGCCCATGATCTGGTCAAACAACAATTAGCAGAAGGACATATACAACCTTCTGTATCTCCCCATAATACTCCCATTTTTGTCATCAAAAAGAAATCTAGTAAATGGAGATTATTGCAAGATTTAAGAGCCATTAATAATGAGATGGTTATTATGGGACCTGCTCAATCGGGGATTCCTCAATTGTCTGCTTTGCCAAAAACTTGGTATGTTTTAGTTATAGATATTAAAGATTGTTTTTTTTTCAATTCCAATTCATCCTGAGGATAGTCCACGTTTTGCATTTACTATCCCTGCACTGAATCATGAAGGTCCCGATCAGAGATATGAATGGAAAGTACTCCCTCAAGGCATGGCTAACAGCCCAACTATGTGTCAAATTTATGTTAACAAAGCAATCCAGCCACTTAGAAATCAAAATCCTGAACTACAAATATTTCACTATATGGATGATGTATTATTAGCACACAAAGCTAAAAACACATTGCTAGACTGTTATGCCACACTTACAAACTTATTAAAAAATTATAATCTAGAGATAGCAATAGATAAAGTACAATTAAATTTTCCAATTAATTATTTAGGAGTTCTATTATCCTCAACCATGGTCCGTCCACCAAAAATTCAAATACGAGTAGATCAACTCAAATCACTTAATGACTTTCAAAAGTTATTAGGAGACATAAATTGGATAAGGCCTTATCTAGGTATACCAACAGGAGAGTTGGGACCTTTATTTGATATCCTAAAAGGTCCATCAGATCCAAATTCACCCCGAATGTTAACGCCTGAAGCAAGAAAGGCATTAAAAATCATTGAAACATATATGGAAAATATGCATTTGGATAGAATTGATATAAGTTTGCCTTTATTATTTATTGTACTACCAACAAAAAATATTCCTACAGGAGTATTTTGGCAAGAAGGCCCATTATTATGGATACATTTATCTTATTCTCCTAACACTATTCTTACTAGGTATCCTGAGGCTGTAGGACAATTAATACTCAAAGGAATAAAAGCAGCAAAGGGAGTGTTTGGAATTTCTCCCAATAAAATTATTACTCCATATACTGTGAATCAAATTGATGAGTTAGCTAATGAGTTAAATACTTGGGCAATAATCATGTGCAAATCTAATGTTTCATTTGATAGCCACTTACCATCTAATCCTTTATTGTCTTTTTGGTCATCGCATCCTGTAATTTTTCCAAAAATGACAAGAAAAACACCTATCGGGAATGCTCCAAATATATTCAATGATGGATCAAATAATGGTACAGCAGCAATAGTTACACCTGATCAAACTTTTACATTTTTAGTACCCAAACAATCAGCTCAAAAGGTAGAGCTTAAGGCAGTATTACAGGCTTTTGTGATGTTTAAAAATTCTGTATTTAATTTATTTTCCGATAGTCAGTATATAGTTAATGCTATAGTATCCCTTGAAGATGCTGGTAGGATTTCCCCTTCCTCTACTATTTTCTCTTTGTTTTCCACTATACAAAGTCTAATCTGGGACAGAAAAGATCCATTCTTTATAGGACATATCAGGGCACATACAGGATTGCCTGGAGCCCTTAGTTTGGGCAATGATTTAGCAGATAAAACTACACATGACATACATATTTTCTCTACACTAGAAGAAGCTATAAATTTTCATAAAAAGTTCCATGTCAATGCTAATACTTTACAAAAGCGTTTTAAAATAACTAAGGAACAAGCTAGACAAATAATAAAACAATGTCAAAATTGTGTGACCTTTTTACCAAAAGTTAATCTTGGAGTCAATCCTAAAGGATTGATACCTAACCATATTTGGCAGATGGACGTCACACACTTGCCAGAATTTGGAAAATTAAAATATTTGCATGTTACAGTTGATACTTCTTCTGGATTTTTGATGGGCTCCCTTCATGCCGGAGAAAAAACTAAAGATGTTATAGCTCATTGCTTACAAAATTTTGCCACTGTGGGCGTTCCAAAACAGTTAAAAACAGATAATGCCCCTGGTTATACTTCTACCTCTTTTAAACAATTTTGCTCATCATTTGGCATTACTCATATAACAGGAATCCCATACAATCCACAGGGACAAGGCATTGTTGAAAGAGCTCATCAAACTATTAAAATGTACTTATTAAAGCAAAAAGAAGGAATTGGGAAGGGGTCTATATTCCCCAAAGATAAACTTAAAATAACCCTTTTTACTCTAAACTTTTTAAATTTGGATTCATCAGGGCTTAGTGCTGCGGAAAGGCATATGTGTCCAAAAAATGTATATAAGCCCAAGGTACTTTGGAAGGATATTCTAACAGGACAATGGAAAGGTCCTGACCCAGTAATTGTCTGGAGTCGGGGGTCTGTTTGTGTGTTTCCACAGGGAGAACAGCAGCCGATTTGGATTCCAGAGAGATTAACTAAGGTCCTGATCCAGTGATTGCCTGGGATCGGGGGTCTGTTTATGTGTTTCCACAGGAAGAACAGCAGCTGATTTGGATTCCAGACAGATTAACTAAAGCGATTTCTACAGACCAAAAAGAAGATGTGATATCCAGAACTCCAGTTTGGTTATTCTTACATCTGCGACAGAACCAGAATGCTTTTTTCAATATCTATTTTATTATTGCCCTTTCCAATATTTTTTTTTTTGAGCTCATACAGACCTAGGTTAATGTTTTGCTGATCAATTCTATTTTTTGACTATAGAGTCTTTAAACATTGCAATGGAGATTTCACCTGTAAAATGTTATAAGGCCTTTACTATTATGTTATGTGTCGTATGTATTATGTGTGCACACTTGTGTTTTGTGTTTGAATGTACGTATGTCCATATGACATATATGATGAGCGCTCATGAAAAAATGGATCCAAATATTTTTTTTTTATTCACGTGATTTAAATGGTTTAATTTAAATTGGGTAAACAGCTGTTGAAGATTGTTATAAAATGTGAACAAATAAGGAGGTTAACAGATCTGTTTGTTTACTTTCACCTTTCCTTTTCATTATATTTAATAATTCTCTTAAAGATAATGTAAATTGTTAAGAAAATTGTTTTCTTTTAATGCCTTCTGGGATGTTACATAATTTTTTCTTTAGCCATTATTGCCAGAATTCCTATCTTCATCCCAGTGCCGGTGAAGACAATGTAAATTGTTAAGAAAATTGTTTTCTTTTAGTGCCTTCTGGAATGTTACATAATTTTTTCTTTAGCCATTATTGCCAGAATTCCTATCTTCAGTGAAGACAATGTAAATTGTTAAGAAAATTGTTTTCTTTTAGTGCCTTCTGGAATGTTATATAATGTTATATAATTTTTCTTTAGCCATTATTGTCAGAATTCCTATCTTCATCCCAGTGCATGAAAACAAAGATAAAACCAATCTACAACTTCTGCAATAGCCATCACTGAACTGCTTGCAGAACTTGCCTGGACTATGTATCACTTATATGCATTGTGAACTCACTTGTATGCATTGTGAACTATCTGTTGGTGCAGCAACTTCTGGTAGTGTTGGGGTATACATGCTGATGGTGTCATCGGTGGTATAATTTTTCCAAAAGGAGCCGTCAGCTGGCTTGGTGTATCTTCCTCCCTTCTGTTTGTCATGATCGTTCAGCTAAAATTTGGGGGCCAACACAGGTGAGGCAAAGAACCTCACCCCCCTGCTGGTACGAAGACCTCTACACAGGTGTGGCTGTATACTGGACTGGTAGTCAATGACGGGTAAGATCCAATTACTATGGTACCAACCTAAGACAGGAGGCTGACGCCTTGAGGTCAGCTCATCCAATAACGGGTAAGGACCATATGTACTATTGGACAACCTAAGGCAGACACGGTCCCTAAGCCACATGCTTCTTGTTTAAACAGAGAGGGGGAGATGTTGAGAGCCACAGCCGAAGGGGCTCCAGCAAACTTTCAGACTGCCACCTGATGATTGGCTCACAGCGGCCCCAGCAACACCTAGCTGATTGGCTCCTCTGTGGAGATGCTCATTGAGCTGTTTCCCTGCCCTTTCAGACTACCAGCTGATGATTGGCTCACAGCAGCCCCAGCAACATCCAGCAACATCTAGCTGATTGGCTCCTCTGCGGTGATGCTCATTGGGCTGTTTCCCTGCCCTTTCAGACCACGGAGCTGCTCATTGGGGGACTTTTTTGGCTCCGCCCATGCGACCCAGCCAATGAGCCTCAAGAGCAGGAGGATTGTGGGAGGAAGGGGTTGTTGGGGTGTGTGGCTTGTGGGAAGCCGGTGGTGGCAGTTGGGCTCTGAGGGTTTTTTCCTGAGGAGCTGTTTTGTTTATCTTGTGTGGTTCTAAAAATAAAGTTAGTTTCTTTTGACAAGTGGCTCCTGAATTGTGCCCAGCCAGACTGCGGCAATGCTTGATGATACTTAGGGAGTCACTTAAAGAACTGTAGAGTCATTCCACTCACGCCAAGATAATATCATATTTACATAAAGAGTGAGTTTTTAGGTTATTTGTGGTATAAGGCACAGATTCTATTCAAAACATTAGCAAAAGAAAATACAATCATTGTCAGATGAAGTCCTGATATATAAAAATAAAATAACTTAAAAAAATTCCAAGCTGGGCATGGTGGCGAATGCCTGTAATCTTGGTTGGCTCTAGAGACTAAGGCATGAGAATTGCAAGCTCAAAGCCAGTCTCAGAAATTCTGCAAGATTAAGTCTCAAAAACAAAAAAAGAAAGAAAGAAAAAAGAAAAGAAAGAGCTGATGTTTGGCTCAGTAGTTAATCACCTGTGGGTTCAATTCCTGATTTAAATAATAATACTAATAATAGTTCTAAATGACATCATGATAAACACAATAAAAATTAGTAACTGAACTTATTTTTTGGTGGTACTGGGGATTAAACCCAGGGCCTTGTGTATGTGAGGCCAGCACTCTACCAACTGAGTTATATCCCCAACCCCATAACTGAACATCTTACTAGACTCTAGCTTCCTTCTGTGACTTTTGTGTTTTTGCTATTCCTTCTATTATTCTATACTTTCTGCCAAAATTTTCTTCAGAAATGAAAAACTCACTCCTTCCACAAATTACCTTCATAAAGGAAAATTTCTGGACATCTTCACCCCTTTGGTAAGGATTGTCAAGTCTTCTGTTATGAGTTAAAAACTCTATCCTGTTCTTTAATTTGATACTTCTGCCTGTTTTCTATCCTTTTGTTTAAAATTGTGGTTTATAAGTGTATAGTTACAATTATGGTTTACATTGCTTCCTTGTCTTAGAACAAATATGCCTTTTGCACACTTATCTCTAAACACCAAAACTCATGCTTTCATTTTTCTTTGTGTTTTGCTACATCACCAAGGTGGCTACAGGTCTTAATGCAAGCAGTTTCTGTTTGATCGGATCCTGGCTTCCTCCCTCCGATGTATGGTGTCCAAATTTTTTTGAGCTTGGTGAGACTTTTAGTGAGGTTACATGTCATATACCAGTTTTGATGTAATGAGATGTTTTTTGAAAATGTGGTGCACATGATAAGTGGATGTTATATTGGGACTTCATGGGGATAAGTGACTGCACTGTCTACCTGTCCTGCTATGAGGTCTTCTTCATAGTACAAAACATTGTCTTATCCCTTGTTTACAAAACTTGAATTGATGGGGTATACGAAACCAAGGTTCATGTAGTTCTGATCTCAAAAGTTATGACCACTGCATGTCTACATTGTATAGAGCGCTTGCTTTTTTTCAGGGCTACTTTACTTTAGAGAACTCTGAAAATTTCTTTTATAACATATAAGTAAAGAAAACAGGGCTGGTGATGTGGCTCAAGAGGTAGTGAGCTTGCCTGGAGTGTGTGTGGCCTGGGTTTGATCATCAGCACCACATACAAACAAACATGTTGTGTCCGCCAAAAACTAAAAAAAAAAAAATAAAAATAAAATTAAAATTCTCTCTCTCTCTCTCTCTCTTTAATAAATAAATAAATAAATATTTTTAAAAAAGAAAAAGTAAACAATGTTGGGCATGTTCAAATTTTCCAGAAAAATCTGAGAGCAATTATTAATGATTGACAGATAAGCAAACTGAGAATCCCCGAGTTAAGTGATATATCATAGTTTATAAAGTTACTAAATGAGAAAAGCTAAGATTCTAATGAAATCTAGTTAAGGTTTTACACCTAAAAAATACTATAATATTCACAAAGTCTTACACCTAATACATTATGAGGCAAGGCTATTACTTTATTGGCTTCTCCATTTAATATTTTCATTTTAGAAACATTTTATTAGTAGAAATAATAGTATTTCTGATGATACATATATAAGAAAATATTCAACACCTTCAACATCCACAATGTTCATTAGAAACAATGTAGAGTTTTTATACCTTTATATCAGATTTTTAGAAAAAGCATTTATAATCTGATAGTAAAATCATTTTTTAAATTGTGGTAGTATAAACATTGTTGTAGCTGCATTCATGTAGTGTGCTGTGATGCCCTTCAGTATATGAATTGATAAAGAAAATGTTCTTTTTATACAAAATGGGATAATGCTCATCATTTAAGAGAATGAAATCATGGCATATGCAAGTAAATGGATGGAGCTGAAGAATATTATGCTAAGTGAAGTAAGCCAATCCCCCAAACCAAATGCTGAATGTTTTCTCTGACATAAAATTTCTGATATGTAATGGAAATGAGGGAGAAGCATGGGAGGAAGAGAAAAAAACTATAGATAAGGCAGCGTGGAGGAAGGGAAAGAAAGGGAGCATGGGGATAGGAAAGTGATGAAATGAGATGGATGTCATTATGCTAAGTACATGTATGAAGACATGAATGGTGTGACTCTGTTGTGTACAAGAGATATGAAAAATTGTACTCTATTTGGGTAATATGAATTACAATGCATTCTACTGTCTTTTATAATAAATTAGAATAAAATCTAAAAATTATGTTATAAAAGATTGTGAGCAAATTCAGAGGAAATCAAATATTTAAATACAAAAATAAAAAAGCATGTTTATATATGTTGAAATGTTGTATATATTCCATTGTGGAGTTTGTAAAACTCAAGAATAACTATAACATATTATGAAAAAAAGCAAATACTTTTGAAGCAACTAAAATATATTCATTTATTAAAAAATAATATATTGTCTCATTTAAATCTATTCTTTGAGTGAGATGCAGAAAGAGAGAATACAAAGAGTGATTAAGAAAGTAAAACAAAATAGGTAGAAGTGAAAAACTAAATATACAAATGAAGAAAGAAGTCTTAATGTACTAAAGAATCCATGCTAAAAATAAGAAAAGAAGTGAATGCATGATAAGACCGTGAGGAATGACAGATTATGTATCCTCTGATAAATCTATGAAAACTTATTTTTTGGGGGATAAAGATAACATATGAAACTATTTCTCACAAGTTTAGACACGATTTTGTAATTACTTATTCGTGAAAGTGTATTAAATAATATCAATGCTAGATACTTCCTGAAATTTTTCTCCAAGTCGATGAAATCTTATATATATTTTAGAATATGTATGTGCATGTGCACTCTAGAACACTATGTATAAATGTATATATGTTTAATCTAAGGTTAACTTTTTATATGTATGTGAAATAATTTGATTCTTTTATATTTTTCTAAATATAATGGTAAATAAAATATTTTTGTAGAAAATATAATGTGAGTGATCTGTTTATTTTAAAGTTCTGAAATTTTTTTTACATAACTGGCTTTGTAAAGCCAGTCATTTCTATATTTTAAATAAAAGGTGTGTTTGAAGAGGCTGGGGATATGTCTCAAGCAGTAGTGTGCTCACCTGGAATGCGCACGCCTCTGAGTTCGATCCTCAGCACCACGTACAAATAAAGATGTTGTGTCCGCCAAAAACTAAAAAAATAAATATTAAAAATCTCTCTCTCTTTCTCTCTCTCTCTCTCTCTCTCTCTCTCTCTCTCTCTCTCTCTTCTCTCTCTCAAAAAAAATATGTGTTTGAATAAAAATATTTTAAGAAAGCCTCCACTCAATGATGAATAAAATTCCCTATTAAAGAGTATTGGCCATTTTCATTTTTTTAAGTAGAAAATGTTTCCCATAAAAAGAAGAAATGGATGTTAGCCCACAACAGTACGCTAAATCACCTTTCATAAAAACCTAGGGCAGGGATGCTAAGAAGATTATATTTCAAAGCACAATGGATCTCAAACATCAAATAAAACTTTTGGCTTAATGAAACCAAAAGAAAAGATTTGATCAGCATTTTATATTTACCACAGAGCCTTCTCTCAAAGAAGTAGGCAGTCCTATGCTAAGTATTTGATAGCATACCCTTGGTGTCAACATTTCCTATTCTTCTATAACAATCACTGGAGGTCCAGATTTCCCCTCACACTCAGAATTCTATTTTCTTCTATAGGGTATGCTCACAAAGCAAAACAAATAGGATTTCATGGAAAAGGAGTTTTTAACTCATATTTTTCTTACTCTTCTTTTTGGAAACAAACAGAATGCATCTGTCTTCAAAATTACTTTCACCATAGTTTACTACAATTTTCTAATCCCAATATTGGACTGCAGGAATCTCTTTTGTGGGAGCCAGTGCTGAGGGTCTTCTGCTGCCAAACAGAGGCCTCACAAGCCATGTGGAATTTGGATGATCCATGTCATGTCTTGTGAACTGCATGGCTTACACATTTGCTTTCCAAAAGAGTCAACCTGATGTGATCTAAAAGGTCCTGTATTATATAAAATATGATTTTCTTTGAAATTGGCCATCTTTATTCAGCTCAGCTAGTGTACTGCTCCTAATGGTCTCTGAATTAATATTAGTGAAACACAAAAGAGCAGTGGGCCTCAACCATTATTTTTCACCTGTTTCAATCCAAATATTCTTCAGGACTACTTCATGACTTTTTGTATAAAAAGCCCAACCATCTAAAATAGTTAAATATACCAGTGGATTAAAAGGCCCTATTCTTATAGCTTTATGACTCTAATTAGCTTGAATGCTTAAAATTGATTTAAGTTGTAAACCATGCTGTTTTGTTGCATAAATGGTATTCTGTATGTGCATCAAATCACTGTATCAATGTGAAGAAAATGTATGGATACTTAGATCAAGACAGCAGAGGCATGGGTGAGAAATTCTACACATCAAGAAAGAGCTGAAAGACCTGTGTCTGTGCCTGGATCTGGGATTGTGACTCAATGGTAGAACACTTGCTTAGCATGTTTGAGGCACAGGGTTTCATTTAAGTACTGCATATAAACAAAATAACAAAATAAAGACCCATCAACATCCAAAAATATATATAAATAAATAAAGTGCTTAAGTACATTCTCAGAATTAGACACGTCACCCGATTTGGAGTAGGTGCAGAGCAGAGCCACCGCCCGTTCCCGCAAGGTAGGCAGACCTGCAACCGACCGGTGGAATAGGCCCAGAGGCCGGCAGGGGTGGTAGGCACGTTACCCCTATTGAAGTAGGAGCAGAGCAGAGCCTTCGCCCGCGCCCGGAACAGGCCCAGCGGTACATGGGTGTGGTAGACAAGTCACACCAATTGGAGGAGGGGCAGAGCAGAGCAGCCGCCCGCATCTCCAAGGTAGGAAGACTTGCAACCGACCAGCGTATCAGGCCCGGTGGCCTGCCAGCGTGATACACACGTCACCCCAATTGGAGTAGGGGCAGAGCAGAGCTTTCGCCTGCGCCCGAGAAAGGCCCAGCGGCCCGCCGGAGCGGTAGTCACATCACCGCAATTGGAGTAGGGGCAGAGCAGAGCCACCGCCCGCGCCTGCAAGGTAGGCAGACCGCCGCCCAACCCTGCAAGGGAGACTTTTCAACTATACAAGAGCAATATAAATATATAGGGGGAAAATTTTTTCAAAAACTCAAAGTTTCACCAAGCAGAAAGAAACGCAAGCAATATGAAAAGACAAGGAAAGAAAGGACCACAAGCAATGCAGGTCAACTCAACTTTAGAAGAGGTAACAGCTGCAGCAGGTGGAATGTCAGATAAAGAATTCAGGATATACATGCTTCAGATGATCTGGAGTCTCAAGGAAGACATTAGACAGCAAAATCAGACAATGAAAGATTACTTCGACAATGAATTACACAAACAAATCCAGGCAGCAAAAGATCAACTATACAGGGAGATAGAGGTTATAAAAAACAAACAAACAGAAATCCTAGAAATGCAGGAAGCAATAAACCAACTTAAAAACTCAATTGAGAATACTACCAGCAGAGTAGAACACTTAGAAGATAGAACATCAGACAATGAAGACAAAGTATTTCACCTCGAAAAGAACATAGACAGCTCAGCAAGACTGTTAAGAAACCATGAGCAGAACATCCAAGAAATATGGGATAACATTAAGAGACCAAACTTAAGAGTCATTGGGATACAGGAAGGTATAGAGCTCCAAACCAAAGGAATGAGCAATCTATTCAATGAAATAATACGAGAAAACTTCCCAGACTTGAAAAATGAGCAGAATCCCAAATCCTAGAAGCCTACAGGATGCCGAATGTGCATTTTGATCCTAAAGGAGAAGTTTACTTGAAATTTAAGTTATGTGTCACTGAAAAGGTAGAAGATATATTAGACCTTATTGTTTAAAAGATAGAAATATGCCAATGAAATTCTTTCCAGGTATTTGGTCATTTTTGATGTACTGATCTGTGTATGATAAATAAAATTGAATTGCATTTGTAGATTTAAGGAAATATGCTTCAAAATAAATGTGCCTTGAGAAAGAATATTAATGTATTTAGCTTCTATATCTATGTCTAGAAAATTTAGATAATATCACAAAAATTACATGATTTGTGAAGAAATGCTATTCACTGTATCTTTATAGTATTTTGAGGAGATTCATGGATTTTGATCTTTTGCTTCAAATATATTTTGTCAAAAATAAACAGAATTGGTCATAAAGGTTTTTCTTTTATATTATATCATCAATTTATGGTGACATTATTATTCTCTTTCAAGCACAACTATATATAAAAAATAGTGATTCTTTTTCTTGGTGCTATGTTATCTTCCAAAATTCTTATCCTTTGTGAAAAACAATGATAACTTTGTAGTGCAGAATTACATCCTTATAAAGTATTTTATTTCCTCCAATTTTAATCATGGATCTAAATTCATAATAAAATGTATTAAATATTTTTGACTATAAGCCTATAAACTCAGCTAACTATTTTACCTAGAGATCTGGATTTTCATATATACAAGTCTATTTTACCCACAATGAATTAAAGTAACAGTCAAAGAGAAACATAAAATGAGATAAACACCACATCAACAGAGGAGGTGATCTCCAGTGACAAAAGACATCAAAGAACTTTTGGAAAACAGAAAGTCTGGAAGCAGATGAAGGATGCATTTGAGTTCTAATTAGGTCTCCCCAGGAGGGAGATTAAGACCATGACTAGGCATCTTGGAAGTCCATAAGTGAGTGTGCTTCAGATCAGCACAATGGAAATAAAGAGAAGGAACCATCACAGAATCTGGGTTTGCAGTCTTATCTCAAAGGAGGCTTCTGCTTACTCAAAGTGAAATTTTGGGGCTGTCTTGCACTCTCATTTGTATTTCTACATGAGACATGGACTGTGATTTACATGAGTCTCAAATAGTCTTTAGTGTAGAAAGCCTTGAATGGTCATCACCAGAAAAACTCTCTTCTACTGATGAAAGTATTTTGAAAAGACCACTTTCAACAATTGTCTGGGAAATGAATCCTTCAGTCCTAATGGTGCCATAAAAAAACAGTTCCCTATAGTGACACCTCAAAAATTCACTTTTCAGTCTAAGTTCTGTACGTAGTTTATGGTACTAGTGAGACTGTATTCCTTATAAAAAGGGAAGACAGTGCAATTAATTACAGTTTTGACATCTGTGTAAACTGAATATCAAATTAATGGTCATCTTATGTCTTTTCTGCTGTTCATTTTAAATCCCTTAAAAATACTTCTTTTGATCTTTATAACTTAGCTGAGTGAGTGAAACTCATACTCTTCCCCAAATCATTTGAGCCTGCTCACCATAATTTTCTCAAGAAACAAATACAACACTGTTTTTTTTAACCATTCCTGTAGGGCAAGTGAGTACTAAAAAATAGAAAATAGGATCATCTGTTTTCAGATTGAATCATCTGATTTTTGTCTTTATTGCAACATGGAATAAATGTCCTTCTGGTAAGGAGAGTGAAGTGACCTAGCTAGGATTGTAATTTCTTCTGTTCCTTTGTGTTTTCTTAGTACATAGAATTTAAAGTTCTCAGGTGCAGTTTAAATTTTATTTGGAATCTTGTTCAACATCCTGTTGGAAAAGTGTCCTCTTAAATAATTAGAATTTCTAAAACTACAGGCTGCAGAGGAATGGTGTAAGAAAATATAATTGCCAATTTATCGAAGTGATCATGAGTGAAGACTCTTCAACTTTGACACACTGATTCCTGAATCTATGTAGTCTATCTCTTGGTAGCACAATCTGATATGATGTGAAATTTAACAAGTGTTAGCAACACCATCACATTTTCCAATATCCTACCATGCCAGTAGCTTTTTGTTTCTTTTGTAGATGACAATACAGTGGATACCATGGTCATAGACAATAGTAATATCTTTATTTTTGTTAAATGTGGTCTGATTCAATTTTAGGCATGATCTATTGATACTTTATTAGTGATGCTTGCTTAGCATTTATTATCTGTAAAAGCAAAAAAAAAAAAACCAGTTGTCAACTTGGTTGTCTTGTACATTGTCCATGATGTATGTGCTTTGGTATGTGATAGCATCAAATTTCATGATATTAACACTGCATTGACTCTCTCAGAGATGCATCCTTATTACTGTACCCCCCAAATTTTATAGTCATCAAAAGTTCCTTCTAGACCCTTGACCAAGTCTTGATTTCTTTCTATTAGTTTATGTACCTTCTTACCTGAGGTGACTTCTTTTTCTACATGAAAGTGTGGATGAAGTGTGCTGCCAAGTATTCTGCTCTTTAGAAAGAGGGTTTTTTTTTCCATTTTTTTAAAGGCTAACCCTGAAAGATGCTGTACAATGGTGTTATTTTATTTCAGTTTACTTCTAAATGAAGATAACTCATATTTATTTCTAGTAATATTTTGATAGAGGTTGGCCAATTTACTTTTCTATCTGATTTGCAAAAGGGACCTTTTCCCAAAGAAGGAAATGAAAAGGTGTTGTATCACACCTTTGCTCTGAAATTGATTGGGGTCTTATGAGAAAGAGTGTAGGTTCATGACTAACTTCTTGGTTAGATTTTGCTTAGTGATTGGTCACACTCTACAAGTGTGACCTCAGGGGAAATGCCAAGGAAGATAGAGAGTAAAATAAGTAGAAGCTATCAATTGATTATGCTTTTGTAACTTAAGTAGGGTTTTTGACTTACATATCTCTCTGCCATCCATTTAAAGTGAAAATATAAAATTCATCTTTAATTTTTATGTATCATCAATAAATTTCTAAAAATAAAATTTACACCTATTTTTTTCTAATTCTGTTCATGATTTCTCTATTTTCTTGATTATATGAATTTTTTATAACTGATACTAACTTGATAATCTGTATCAATTCCTGGTTTACAAACACTTATTGATATTTGCCTCTTTTTAGTTATAGTTGGCCTCCAGTAACAAAGGGAAAGATCCCTTTCTGTCTGCTCCTCCCAGCCCTGATCCAGCCTGTCAGCTTCCCAGACCCTTATGCAGTTGGTTGTAAATTCTGCCAAAATTTTTCACTATTTTTCAAGATTAAAAAAAATCAAAAACTTTAAAAAATACTTTAAAAAGAAAAATGTGCAGGGAGAAAGCAGCAATATATTTTTTCATAATTAGGCGTTTTAATTTTTTTTAATATTTGTCTGAATTTAATGTAGGTCAGCCACTGATACTTCATCAAAAAAACAGTTTCTTTGCTGAGTTCAGGTGACCAAGGAATAGCCACACCCTATGAAAAAAACAGAACACACACACACACACACACACACACACACACAAAAAAAAAAATAAAACACAGAATCATCTTTAACCTAACATTTTATATGATGTTTCAGATCCCCGTAACTTTGCACACAAGATTCTGTGTTCAGTTGAATTTTAACTTCCTTTTGTATTTGTATAGAGTGTGACTATTGAATTGAAACATTTTATTCTAAGCGTCTTTGTGGTTTCTTGTGAGGTTAAGTGGGTGAGAGGGAGAAGGGAAAGTGGGGGATTCTTTTGTATCATAACATGAAGTTTCCCACACAGTCTGCTCCCAGGTGCCAGACTTCAAGTTTTTCTTTCACTGGTATACTTTGATTATTCTTACTTCCCCTTTACCCATAAGTTAAAACTTATGGTAACAGCACTTTATCAAACTGCACTTATTAAGAACAATTTTAAAAATATAGTTATAGTTCACTTCACCAGTCTGCACTTATTGCTTATGGTTTCACTCATCTGCTATGCCTGTTTTTGGTGTCTAAAAAACCAACATTGTATTTTCAATATTTTACCCAGTTTCCTACATGTATATACTGGAAAGAAAATCTGGTCTGGAAATATTCCATTTTGATTGAATGCTATAATCAAGAAAATAAAATTTAAATATGCTAAATATATCTCCAAAATTTCTCAAGTAGCTATGCTTAAAACAAAGAGAATATCCTGAAAAGAAAAACCATGGTCAGCTTCAAGAAAGCATGAATAGACCCCAAGTACTTATCACTAATGATGGATTATAGATGATAAATACAGAATAACCTCAAGATTTAAAGGAAAACTAGTATTCAACCTGGTATTCTTAACTGAAGCAGACTGTCCATTAATGATAAATAATAATAGATTTTCATTAATGATAAAATTCTAAAAAGCTGTATTCTGTGCCTCATTTCAAAGAGAGTTACTCAATATAGAAGAAAAATCACACAAAGGAAGCAGAGTTTGTGGATGAAACAGTGGCTCTAACTACAGAGCTGAAGAAAGTTATGCTGATTATGCAGTAGACCTTGAAAATAGTTTTGTTAGCATACCTCAGTCTTACCTTTAAAATGATGCTTTAATAGAAATATTAGCTAGTGAGTAGTCAAGTGATTGAATGTAGCAAAAGTTAGAAGATTCTAGTGGTCTATTTTCTTCACCACACACACACACAAAATTGAATATTACAAAATATAGAGAAAAACAAAGTGATGAAAAAGAAAGTAAAAACACACTAAACACAAATAATGGAAAGTCAAGTTTTTCGTATGAAACACAGTAAAATGTGCTCTTTTTGTAGCATTTGATGCGATAGAAGAAAGTAGTATTGATTGTTCTTGATGGTAAGAACATCCCTCCATGAGCACCATTCATGTCCTGATATTGGATGTCAGAAAGGCTAATAAATTAGAGAAAGAAATCATTCTTACTTCTGGTGTGTGTTTTGCAATGAAAACTAGTTTAGAATCAAATTTGTGAAAATGATTACTGGTTTTTAACCTTCATAAATTTTCTGTAGACAAAGAATGCAACACATAATTATTTTAAAAATAGAATAACTAACTGATGATGAATGAACACAGGACTTGTAACTATTAAATAATAGACTGGGGTGTAGTGGTCTGTACAGATGCTCATACTCAGAAATAATAAAGTGCCCAATGCAGATTAAGCAGAAAATCACATAATAATGATTACATAAATGATAATCAATTAAACACTAATGCCTTTTAATATTTGACTCATTGGCCTTAAGAGAAAGAAGTGGCCCCATAAGCCAAATTGGTTTTCTTCCCTCTCTCATTGCCATTCGAAAAAATAATGGGAACCCCTAATACATTGTGAAGGGTCTTCCATGTATGTAATTCAAAATTATGGTCAATATCAGACAACTAATAGTAGGTATGGCTAAATTTAGTTTCCTTTTAGAACTTTACATAGTTGCAGATAGAGTGGAGGCTGCTGATTTGGGTGTAAATTTTGAAAACTACAGTTTTATATAGTCCTGTGGTTTGAACTCAGGGGTGCTTTATTACTCATATATATTCACAATTCTTCAATATTTTATTTTGAGACCTGGTCTCTGTTACCAAGCCTGGCCTTGAAGTTGTGATCATTCAGCCGCATACTCTATGATTTTTGAGATTACAGGTATGTACCACCACATCAACCTGGACACTTCCTTTTATTTTTTTACACGAATCTAATAATCAAAAGTATTTTAAATATTTCTGCTTTTTCTTTGATATAAAATATTCAATACTAACTTTCCAAATTGGTTTTCACCATCACATTCTTTCTTTTAAAAAGGCCAATATTCATGTTGTGTAGTTGTACATTTTTTTTACCCCAAAAGGTATACTCAATAGATTGTATTCTGAGTTAGCAAGTCAATTTTATATGTTTCAGAAAAACAAATTGCCATAAATTGTTCTGGTTATGCTCTTAATAGAAGTACCTTACTCTTAGTCATTATAAAAAAAAATGAAGGGAATTTAGTAAAGTCAAAAGGTAAGATCCAACAGTTGGCTAGTTGTTTCAACCAGATGTTTATGATTTGATTGTTTCTCTTTTAAATTTCTTATTCTGATTGCTCTGATGGCTTTTCCTATGATATATAGTAGTCAGCTCAATTTAAAAGAACTAGTTTATGTGAAATATGGATACTAAGGGAAATAAATATCTGGAACAAATTAATAGTACTCAATATGTTTCTGATGATTATATACAGCTTCCTCCTACCATTCTGAGATTGCAATTCATAGAGCTTTAAATGACTTTCATTCCTCACTATATTTCACTAATTAGCACATGCAGAAATAATTTTTCAACAAATTTATATTAAATAAGTAGCAATTTAAAGAAAAACAGATATAATTCACACCTGTGAAATTAAAACATGACATTTTGCCAAAGAATATTTGGCATATTCAAATAATAAAATGAAGAATTGTTGCTTTCCTTTATGTGGTAGGACACAGTTTATTGTCATGTTGTTTCAAAAAAAAAACATTGACAGTTTTCTTATGAAAAAACAGTTGTTATTGTTTAACATGAATTTTACTTGAAAAATTTTTTTTTTTTATTTTTACCCATTTGAACACTGAGAAGCTATTTGCTGCTGTCAAACACAGTGAGATACTGTTGTAAGATGTATCTCTGAAACATCTGCAGTTCTTTTCATTTTATGTAACAGCATCATGCACACCCAGCATGAGAAGAGGTTGCTCATTAATTTTGGTATCAATACTGGCTTAGGTACATTGAAAAGATGTTGAGAAAATTACATCTATAATGGTGGAATCTCCCATTTCTTTGTTTTCATTTTTCCTGTGGTGCTTCTGCTCTTGATATTAGTTATGTTAACTTTAATTTGAATTGTCCATACAGTTTCTTAAAACATAAGACACTTAGAATTGAGGAAATTACTTATAGCATATTTATTTCATAAACTGATATAAGATTCAATGAAAGACTTCAGCATTATTAATGCACATTTTATCAAAATTCCTTTAAGTCACAACTTGAGATACAGTATTAAAATCTTACATAGCTAAAGGTTTTTTAACAATGAATTATAGGCACCCTAAGCAAGAATGTAGTTCCAATTATTCATTTACTTTACTTCATTCATTCATAATATCATAGTTGATAAATACCACACATCAGAGTGTCTGTTTTTGAAAATAAATTGCTTGGTAAATTACTAACAATGCAGCATGTGATTTTTATTTATTATTGGTTCATCATACCCATATCTTACCCACATAGTAAGATTGCTATAATATTCAATAAGTTGTAGCTAAAAACATGAAATACCACATAACCTATTGTACAGATTATATAAATGCTCTTATTATTTCTTTATCCTTTTCACAAATATTTATCAGGAATTTACTATATGATAATTAGAACTAAGATCATCCTAATTATTTCAGATATTTGAAAAAAAAATGCAAGACCTCATTTCAAAAGGGCAATATAGATTTCAGAAGTAACTACTGTTTCTCTAGTGAATAATGTGTATAGAAATCTGTTAAGGTCTTGGGGTATGCAAATATATTTGAGATGCATCAGAGAGTGCATATGAAAAAAACATAGTATTTATCATGTTACATAAATGAAGTGAAATATCATACCAAAATGTTAAAAAAATTAACTTTTGGGAAAAAAGCAAAAGTGTGCACTAGTATTTGAAATAAGGTAATAATAATTTTTACCATAATTAGTTGTTTCTGAGTCTCATTTCACTCTTTAATTATCAATCCATTTTGTTAAGTACCCCTATAGGTGTTATTGGAAAATATTGGCATTTAGTGAATAATGCCACCAATTTTCTGTTCTGCAATATTAAAGAACTATTTCAGATTTATTGCAATGAATAGTTTTGCTTAAATGTAACAGTAGTTTTTCAATGTAGAAATTACTAAGATAACTCTGGGTGTTCTCAAAGTCTATAACAACCATATTTGATGAAATTTGTGGCATAGTGTATAAGAAAAGATGCTTCTCTACCACAAAGCAGACATCATTGAAATAACCTTGTGTAGTATCAGCATATACAAGTTTGGATGAGGACTTTTGCATCTTTTCTCCTTTTACTTCCCACCTACAACATGGCTTATTTTTCATAAGCAAATTTCTATACTTGTTAAACCTCTCATACATCTCAGAATTTACTAGGAGGGATCCATGACAACCTAGAAACAAACATGTGAGACAGTGTGTAGATTAATATATGAAGATGTTCAAGAAAATATTGGTCTGGTCAAGAGATGGTGCAGCAACTATATAGAAAGCTTAAAATTGAAATTGAAAGAAAGATAATACTGCCAAGATTTACTAAGAATCATGTAGTCTTTGGAAGCAGATATTTTAATACGAAGCTCTTGAGACTGATGTCCACTGCATCTTTCTTATGAATATTTGCTCTTGTTTTAAGGGCCACCACATCTAGCCAGTACACATTTGGCTTGATATAGCATATTCAGAAAGCACACCATTTTCTTTATAAACCTAGGCATGGTTTACTATACATCCACTGAGTTTTTGCACAGACTTTTCCCTTCTTTTAATATACCTAGCCCATTAGTCTTGTCATATTCAAATTTATTCATTCTTCAAGAAGTAGTTTAATTGAATTCCCTATTGTCTTTAAAATAAATTCTCCACCTAAAATAATTTATATATTTTAAAGCATTTTATTGTAGTATATAGAATCTTTATAAGTACAAAGAAATGACATTCTATGTCTCATTTTTACCATTGTCTTTCTCATATAACTTTCATTATGAATTGAGTATGTCCCTCAAGTACTCATGTGTTGGGAACTTGGTTTCCAAGGGGAGAGAGTTGGAAAATAGTAGAATGTGTAAAAAGTGAGATCTAGTAGATTGTGGTTAGATCATTGGGGGAGATGCCCTTGAAAGAGTTAATGAAATTTTCATGGGACACAAGATAGTTCCTATTAAAGCAGATTGTTACAAAAAGAGCAAGTCTTCTTACTGGATTTCTCTGACTTCCTGTGTCCTTATGTTCTCTCTACCTCTCAAATGAGCCCTAACCATAATTCCATCTCATGTGTAATGCTGGTGAAGGGGCTGTAACAGGAGCTGCGAAGATTCTGGTACAGAGCACTTAAATCTTCAGAAGTATGTACTCAAAAAATATTTATTTATTTATCTATTTATCTGTTTATTTGTTGTAGTTGGACAGAATACCTTATTTTATTTATTTATTTATTTTTATGTGGTGCTGAGGATTGAACCCAGATTCTTGCATGTGCTAGGTAAGCACTCTACCACTGAGCCGAAACACCAGCCCCTCAGAAAATATTTTTATGCATTTATACCTCTTTTTATACATTGGCCTGGTTCTGGTATTTTTCTATAGCATTATAAAATAGACTATAACAACAAAAAAAATGACTTTGAGTCTACGGCTTCTTACTATAAGAGTGAGTAGAACATCTAAGATTACATTTTATAAGCCCTGGTATAGTTTAGATGGTAATGGCTTAGCATTTATGATTCTTATTTTTTTTATATTTCAAAGGTGATATCTTGTATTTCTTATATTCCTCACGGTGCTTAGGTTAATGTATTGCCATTTACTTTGGGACTCAACAGTGTGGAATTGATTCTGTTTTGCTAAACAAAAGCAAGAGTGGCTCCTTAAAATATAACAAAGACTCTATGAAAACGTTTTGAGTTTTAATGGGAAGAATTGCTATTGATTATAGAGGGAATTTGAATACATGGCTCCATCTTGATGATACTCATTAATCAGAAATGGTCTGAACTGACTAGATTAAAATCATTAGAATACCATGAATAAAGAGGCAGATTAAAAAAAAATAGGTTTATCTAGTACCATTTTGAGTCTCCTATTACAATACAAATTATAGTATTTTTTTTTACCAGTGAAACGACTCAAACTCATGTAGCTGCATTTTAAGCCTCATGTATTCACCCAAGTCATATAGGTAAAGAATCCACTATAAGTTGGGCAGGATGGTCCATGCTTGTAATCCAAGAAAATTGGGAAACTGAGTACTTTCAGAAGTTTAAATTCAGCCTCAGCAACTTAGTGTGGTTTCAAGCAACTTAGCAAGACAGTCTCAAAATTTGAAAAAGTGGGGAGAGGGCTTAGGAATGTGGCTCCGTGTTTAAAAATCCCTAAATATAAACTGAAATACAAAAAAGAAATACAGTTTAAAATGCTACAATTTCGTGTTAAAACTAATAAAAAAATATTTCATATAATTCTTTTCTCCAGTATTCAAAAATGAAAATAGTAATTTTTTATTTAAATAGGTAATGTCTTTTACTGATCCTCATATACATCAAGGTGTAATGTAGAGATAATGACTTTACTATACTCTCTTATTTGTCAAAGTGTTTATTATAAATGATTCATTTTTATATAAGGTATACATTTTGGACAAAATCTGTTCAATGTTCACTACTGGTATGAGTTTTCAGATGTTCAATGAATTTAAAATTTGAATAAGTTTTCAAAATATCATTTAACTTTTTAGGGTTTCTGGGCACAATGAATCCTCCAAAAATAAGTAGTGTTAAAGAAACATGTGGTTATGAAATGTTTTTTTCCATTTGTATTCTCTCTAACTAGTATGTATCCACAGGTGCTGAGTATTGGTGAATAAATTTTGGAAGCATTGTCAATTGTCAATTTTCACATTTCACAACTTTGTCTCTTCTATGGTTGTTGTGGTGAGGATTAAATGTTGACTCTTCCTTAGAGAAATGGTACGATGGTCTCATTTGTAAAGCTTCTCTTCAGTGTGTTTTCTCTGATGTCTAATAATATATGATATATAATTTAAAATATTTCTATATTATCTACATTTATGTCTTCTTTCCAGAATAAATAGTTTAGTGGTGAAAATGAATTGATTTCTTATTAAAAAGTTTGCTAATTTGTTTTCATTTGTAGGGGTTCTTTTCTGTATAAATTCTGTTGTTAATGAAGTTTAGTTTTTCTTTAAAAGTATTATCACTTTATTTACATTTCACATTCACCAGGGTGTCTTCTGCTGTGGTGAATAAATTTTTATTTTTTATTAAAAGTTTTGCCACTCATTCACATTCATAGGGCTCTTCGTGAATTCTGTTCTGGCAAATAAGGGTTGATATTTGAGTAAAAACTTTGTTACATACTTTGCATTTGTTAGGCTTCACTCCAGTGTGTGTTATCCTGTGGCAAATAAGGTGTGATTTTTGACTGAAAGCTTTGCCACATTCTTTACATTTGTAAGGCTTCTCTCCAGTGTGAGTTCTGCTGTGCCTAAAAATGTCTCCTTTTTGACTAAAGCTTTGCCACATTCTTTACATTTGTAGGGCTTCTCTCCAGTGTGAGTCCTGCTGTGGCCAATAAGGTGTGATTTTTCACTATAAGATTTTCCACATTCTCTACATTTGTCAGGCTTCTCTCCAGTGTGAGTTCTGCTGAGGCCGATAAGGTGTGATTTTCAACTGAAAGCTTTGCCACATTCTTTACATTTGTAGGGCTTCTCTCCAGTGTGAGTCTGCTATGGCCAATAAGGTTTGTTTTTTGACTGAAAGCTTTGCCACAATCTTCACATTTGTAGGGCTTCTCTCCAGTATGTGATCTGCTCTGGCGAATAAGGTGTGATTTTTACTGTAAGCTGTGCCACATTCTTTACATTTGTAGGGCTTCTCTCTATTGTGAGTTCTTCTGTGGCAAGTAAGGCCTAATTTTTGACTGAAAGCTTTTCCACACTCTTTACCTTTGTAGGGCATCTCTCTAATGTGGGTTTTTCTGTGGTAAATAAGACCTATATTTTACTATAAGTTTCCGCCACATTGTTTATATTTGTAGGGCTTCTCTCCAGTATAAATTCTCTGGTAGTGAACAAGGTCTGAATTTTTATATGATTTCTGGTGTTCACTCTCACTAGTAGTTTTCCATATTTTCTCTTGTTGTAAACAGTCAAGATTACAACTTCTATATTTTCCACTTATCACACTGTGAAACATATGTTTTATGCCATTTTCTGTTGAATATTCTTGAATATCTTGAGGAGTCATGGCTGAAATAAACAAAAAATAAAAATAACAATACCTATTAGAGTAGGATGAATATACTTTGTATACATAACTTGAAATTAAGGTAAAATAAGTACATCAGGAGTGTAACAGATTAGTACATTCAAAGTCATCATAAACTCAAAAATATATCAGTTCATTAAAAATGTACAGACACAATTAATTTGAGAATATTACCAAAATTCTTTTAGAGACCACAGTATCCAAGAGGAGTACATCATTAAGAAGAGTATTATAATAAAGACAAGGAAAGTATGTTACTCTTATCATCCACAGCTTTTTGTTCTTCATAATATAGCATTACATATTTAGGAAATATCTACCAGCTACTTTTACTCTCAGTAGAATAAGAGAAATGTAAAACATATTCAAACATTTGTGGCTTTTTCAAAGAGTGTCCAAAAACTGGTTTTTTTCTAAGATGACATAGAGATGTGAAAATAACTGGCAGATTTTGTGTGATAATGCCACAAATAGTCAATAAGGGTAAAGAGGCTATGGACTCTTAACAAGAAATATGAACAAAAAATTTACTAAGAAATATACACATATATGTCTCTAAAATTTTCCATAAAAACATTTTAAAAGACTATAAAAACCTGGCATAGCATATGCCATAATACTTGGCTGAAGTCAACAGTTGACAATCAAGTATAATAAATTGATTTTCATATTTTTAAATTAATTTGATATGATGATTTTTTTCACTGACAAATACTACTTTATTTACTAAATGTATCATGGTATTTCATACTATATATAAAAGATAAAATGACTAAACAGAACTGATTAACAAAATCATTATTTAATATAAATATCAGTTTTGTCTTACAAGGTATTGTATTCCTTCTACTAGTAGTATTAATGAAGAACATAATACACTCAACATTTGGTAAAAAAAAAAAAAAAAAAAAAAAAAAAAACTCTTAACCCTCTTAAGCTCAATAAAATAAAAAATAATATAAATAATATTAATAAATATTATAATATTAATTATAATATTATAAATAAATAAAATTAAAATACTGAGACTTTGACTATAATATCAACCATACAAAAAACACAGTACATGGTGAGCACAATTTTTCTCACTTAAATTTTGACTTCCAGATGCGAATCAAATGTTCCTGCAACTTAATCCCTGCCTGTCACATTTCACTTAATGCAAAGTCCTGCATGTATTTTTTAAAAAACTATGAGAACAAATATTTTCATAACTAAATAATAATTGTATATAAGTGCAATATTTTTACTCATTTGATCATTGATGGGCACACACATTGAGTCCCTAGCTTTAATACTTAGAACAATGTTTGCACTAATCACAAAAGCAGAGGTATCACTTCAATTTGCTATTTTAATTGTTCATAGATACATATTTAGTACTGGCATTTCTGAATCTTTAGGTCATCCAACTGTTAATTTTTCATATGTGGTGCTTGAGATTAACCCCCAAAATTCTATATCCCTGAACTACAACACAATTTTTTAAAATTTGTTTGAGTCATGCTGTTTCTAAATTTCTGCGACTTCCCTCAAAAATGAAGTAATTTTGGATGGCCTCTCAATTCTCACATATTACAAGGATACAGCACTGTTCTTGTGTATTTTTATTTATTTAAATATTTTTATACTTTTTTCCCCAAAATGGACTATATAATCTACTGCTGACTCCTTTAATGAACAAATAAAAAATAGTACAGCAATATAAAGAAAGAGAAGCATGGCTTAATCCAATTAACAAAAGAAGAAAAAAAAAACTTTAAGAACTGAATATTAGGATATTGACAGTTATTAATTACTCAATAAACTCTAAATAACTATTTAAAGAAAGTTTAGAGAGTAAAATTGAGACAAAAAATATTAATATAATTAGGCACAAATCGTGTATGTGAATAATTCCTTAAGATTAAATGAGAGGGGGATTCCTAGTGTGCAAAGCTGAAATTCTACCAATATGGGAGAGCCTTATCAAACAGGACTAAGGTTAAGACAAGTCTAAGCAACTTGTGAAATACTGTAATAATTAAAAACCTGTAGGATATATAAAGGGAAGATATATATAAATATATATATATATATATATATATATATATATATATATATATATATATATATATATATATAAGAGAAGTGTGAAACGAATCCAAGCATGTTCCAGAAATTAAATCATTAATAAAAATAAAAAAATAAGAAATATAGAAAACAGCTTACAAAGTAAAAGTATAATGAGGTATTCACTTCAAAATATTTATGATTATTAATGCATTGTTGCAAGACACAAAACAAAAGAAAAAATTGACTAATAGAATTGAATCTAAAAAAAAAAAAATCTGCCAAGTCAATTCCAACAGAGAGCATGGAGAGAAACCAAGCATGATCTGCTCCTTGAAGCCCTATTTGTTTAAAGATAGGTAATGACCCTGCCTTTGCATCTCATCATTTTGCACAATTTTTAATCAATGAGATATAGTTTTAAATAATAAAATTTCTCATAATCTTTTTGGACAAGATTTTTTGAGTGAGCAAATTGTATCCTAATACTTGCCTTTTAAAACAGAGACATACAAACAAAGATATAGCCTCTCTCATTTTAATATGCATTAAATATTGTTTTATTTACTGTTACTATGCTCAATATACAACATAATGTTTATACTCATAGTTAGTCATCTGCATTGAATAGACATTCTATTCTGAAAAAGTCATTACCAAAATAAAGTATGCAATATATAAGATTCCACCTGACCAGCATGATGAGATCCTATGCCTTTGATCACCTGGGGAAAAGCATACACTGCTACACTTATGTCAACATGTCCTGTTTGGACTCTAGCTTGATGTATGAAATATAGCAATTATACATGTAAATCAAGGACTTCTAAGCTGATTCACAAGTTTCATTTAACCCTGGAAGAGAAGAGTCCCTTCAAAGAAGAGAATAATCATTCTCCTCAAATGAGGAGAAACATTATAAGAGGAACCCATGATACTATAATTATTTCCAGGTACTTGGGGAGATATAAAACCATTACCAGCCTCAGCTCAAAAGATGTTGGCTCAAATAGGTTAGAATGTACTTTGGATAAATTAGTTACTGCTTTGGTTGCTAAACTCAGACAAAACTCTGTAAATGTTTTGGTCTTAATAATAATGTTGCTCTGTTTTTTTACACCAGCTATGGGAAATTCAGTACTGACAGATCCTGGACTTCTATAACCCAGTACAATATCTTGTCTCACTTGAATGGAATTGTTATATACCTGAAAAAATATCTCATGGTATTCTTTGTTGTCTTAGCAGAATAACTGTTTCCTTATCATAGTATTTAATAGGTCACCATCCTGTGAAATTTGTTTATTAAAGAGCTAGTCCTCTTGATAAAAACTGTGATAATTCAGTAAACCTTCTCTCTAAGGCAAAATTTGATGTTTTGCATTCTCTTTATAGGGTTTCCCTGGACTAGCCCTATGGGCTTAGAAAACTATTATGAAACTCACTTATGCTATCATAAAAAGTATTAGCCATGCCTCCATGGCCGTTAATATGCTTAATAAAGAACAAAAACAACCTTGTCAAGCCATACTTGACATTCATGCTGCAATTGATTGTCTGGTATTGTTACACCATAATGGATATTCAAAGTTTAATAACATGTGTTCCTTCAATTTAAGTGATAATAGTAATTTTATTTGAAAAGGGTTCAATTACCTTAAAGATATCATTAATAAGATCCAACAAGATGATTGATGTTTAGACTTGATGGATTGGATAATTTCATGTTTATTCAATTTCATCTGTGTCAAAAAATATTCATAGGTGGATATTTACTGATGTTGGCACTTGCTATTGTCTATAGGTGCCTTATTTTTTGCACCCACCAGCATTAAGAAGATAAGTAATATTATTTATTCAAAAGGCCTTTAAAAAGAGGGAAGACTGTAGGTATTCTGACCTTAGAAATAGACAGGAAAGTGTGGGGGTGATGATAACTGGCACCATGATATCCACAATTAGTAATGCCTAGCAGTTTCTCCCTGAAGCTATTGAGACAACTCTACAGGTGCACTATCTAGTTTCTCTGGTAATGTCGTTAGGGAGAAAGGGCTCTATGTTTGTAGTAACTGTACCTTATCATGGTTAGCTAGCACTTGGGGTTAAAATAACACTAGGTTAGAATGTAGTCATGGTAACAGAAGCTATGTAATTCTGGAGTATACTATGTGCAGCCATGAAGAGGAGTGGCCAGTATTTTTTTCCTTATTTCTTTTTACTGTGATGTGTCTCTCTCTTCTGTTAGCTTCTTTACAGGTTTCCTCACAAGATTTGTAACTGATTATGCTGGCCCTCACAACAAAAGGTAAGTTTTGATGGTTAATCTGAATGAACTGGGACATCAGTGAAGAAGAAAACCGAAGAGTACAAAGAATTTGAAAATTTAATAAATGTAGGGCAGTATGTGTTCAATGATTAAAATCAAAAGAAATAAAGCTAAGCTTCTGAAAATTGTTTTCTGCTGAATAACTAGTCTTTCAACATTTTTTAGTTTGGTTTTCTCCATTTGAACTTCTCAACTCTGTCCCCTGCTATGTGTAGGCTACAATAGTTTACATCACTAAATCATGCTAGGTACTATTTATCTAAAGTGAAGGATGTATAACACACTGAGAAAGAGAAAGATTAACGTGCAAAATAATATATATTAAAGAGTAAAATATCTATATAAAAATGCCCTTTTTCTTTGAAACACAAATCTAAAACTCATTCTTATTGAGAAGTTCCCAGAAGATACAAGATAAGAAAATTAAATAATAATTATTAATTAAAAATTTTAAAGGAAAATTAAACTTACCAAGGAAGGCAAAGTTTCTATAGTTCTTTAACATCACATCTTTATATAAGTTTATCTGAGCAGGCTGAAGGCATTCCCACTCCTCTTCAGTAAAATCAATGGCTATATCCCTGAATGTTAACGGTACCTGAAATAAGAATATGTAAATAAATAACACATTGACCACATGAACTTTTGCACAGTCTGTAAGGTAATCGAAGTTGAAATGAGAGTTAGTAGACTATCATGTAGGTGGTTTTGGAACACAATGATACTATTATCTACTTCTGCAGATAAAGTGATTTAAGTTCAAAAAAATATATATAATCCACATTTATGAAACACAATATGAAACTCAGACATTACTACAAAAATACATATTTTGTAATTTTTAAATATTATGATCTAAAATATACATATTTTTCAGATGAGAAAATTATGGTAATTAAAAAAGGGAATCCTCAAATTTTAATTGTACAACCACTAATCAGAGATTTACTAAAGTGTAGAATCTTATTTGTAATTTCTCTGATGGAGCTGGCTCTTCTGAATATGTAGTGAGAACTCTAACAATGGTATAAGAGAAATTTTGAAATTTAACAAGGTAGACAGACCACTTAATGGAAATATTTAACAGTGAATTTAAGTTCAAACATTTTATGGTACTTATGCATGTTATTAATATAAAAAATAGCAAAAGCAATCCTGTTTGGATTTTCCTTTTTATAATTTTAACAATTTATAACATACAAAATAATATATACATATGCATAAAAACTTTGTTTGATGTATATATTGTATGATGTTAATAATAGAACATACATATAGCTTTTCAAACAAATATAATTTGTTTTTTTATTTTATTGGTTCTTCCTAATTCTACCTGATTGTAAAATCAATTTTTATGACATTATGCAAGCATAGGATATATCTTATCCTAAATAAAATCCTGTTCTTGTTGGTGGCTATCATGGTAGGATTTATATATATATCTTTAATATTTTCATCCCCTTCCCTTTTATTTGTTAATTCATTGTTTACCATTGTGAAATCTACTGATTTTTTTTCTTACCCTTTTACGCTTTATGAGCTTTAGATTTCACATATCAGCAAAAACTTTCAACCTTTGGTTTTAAAGAAATGGTTTGTTTTACTTAGCAATAAAATCTCCAGATTCATCCATTTACTGACAAATATCATAAAGTCATTCTTCTTTATGGCTGATTCATAGTTTATTGTGTACATAGCATAAAGCAACAATTTTTTATCCTGTCATCACTGAATGGACCCATTTATCATGGAATGGTTGGCTTTATAGCTTAGCTATTGTGAATTGTGCTGCTATAAATATTAATGTGACAGTTTCAATGTAGTATGCTGATTTTATGTTCTTTGGGTATATACTGTACAGTCAAAAAATGGGCAAAATTGTGGTTCCATTTATTTAACAATATCCATACAGGTTATTATGTTTCACTTAGACCTCCATACAGCTAAAAAAATGAAATTCATCTAAACCTGAGGTTGAAATAAAACATACAAAAAATATTAAGCCGTAAAATGACTAGAATTTATTATCAAATCATCCATCCCAATAAAAAGTAAATTTTATAAACTAAAAGTAAGAAAATCTTTAAAAAATGAGCAAAATTAGAAGCTATTAAAGATGAACATAGCAGAGAGAGAGTTAGCAATATCCATGTTGGTGCTTTTAAAAAGCAAATGAGCCAGGTCTAGTGATAGATAATTTTAGTTCCAGTGACTGAGGAGGATAAAAAAAGATCATAAGTTCTAAGACAATATTATATATATATATATATATATATATATATATATATATATATATATATATATATATATATATATAGTATTGAGCAACTTAGTGAGCACTTAGCAACTCAGCAAGACTCTGTCTCTAAATAAAATATAAAAAAAGGACTGAGGATGTGGCTTCATGGTTAAGCACTTCTGAGTTCAATCTTCAGTACAAATAAATAAAAAGCAGATACAATTTAAAAAGCACTAGCAAATTTGAAAATTCAACAAATAAAAATATATCAATTATACAGTTTATAATTGCAAAAATATGCCTATATACTAATTTCTCACTTGATGGAAATACACTCTGGAAAATTTCTCCTAAGAATCTTCTGCAATTTTCCAATTCTCTGAGTGTAATGACAAGAATCTAGATGGTATAGACTAGTACATGGCTAAGATATTTGGTATATCCACTGTTGTAGATAAAGTCTCCTTCTGACCAAACTACCATGATGCCACATGATTGATGTTATGAAATTAAATCAATCAGAGTAAACCTCATAATAAAATAAATGGTGGAACTACAGAAAACCAGAACAACAAAACTCTTTATAAGTCTCTTGTTATTTAGGCAGTGATACATAATGAAGATTACAGTGCAGGGAAGAGAAAAAAATGGTATTCATTTCAAAGAACCATGCTCGCATATTGGGAAAAACAGTGTGATAATAAAATGCTATTTTATGCCTTCACTCATTAAATATTACAACATATTTTGACTTTAAATTCTGAATATAAGTTATTAATAAATAGTACTGAAATATATAAGAAAGTACAAAGCTCAGAAGTTTTCATACAAAAGATAGGGTGCATATGGTGGTGCACACCTGAAATATCTTCTATTCTGGAGTCTAAGAAATGAAGTTGAAAATTTAAGGCCAACTGAAGAAATTGAGCAAACCTCATCTGAAAATAAAATTTAAAACAGAATTGAGAATATGCTCAGAAATACGACACTTTGGTTGATCCCTAATATCACAAAAGAAAAACAAGTTTTTGTTTTCAAAATTATACAATATAATATGTGTAAATTTATGAATTACAAAATATTAATAAAAAATCTATTAATCAAATTATTACATTAAATGTACAAAAGTGACAAGGTAAAAAAAATCTAATTTCCTCATATAATCAAGAAACAAAATATAAAACAGACTGCAAAAGAAAAGCAGAATAAATTTTTGAAGAGACACTTTTAAAAGGATATATCTAAGTGTTCAATAACCATAAAAACTCAAAATCTTTAGAAATTTGGTAACATTGAATAAAATCACATCATATAGATGAATTAAATAGTATTGATGAATATGTGGAATGAATGCATTCATAAAAGTGGGAAATAATAATTTAAGCTTTTATTATCCATTTGTACAAACTGTTTTGTAATCAAATGTATATGATGTACCAACACAAGAAACAGAGACTAAAATTAAAACAACTGTACATATGAGAATACAGCCATATTCCTCCAGTGTTGAAACCAACGGGCATGGTTACAGAGAAAGAAATAATTTTTAAATTTTATAAATAGTAAATTCAAAGAACTAGAATTATTGTTCATGTATTATATTCAGTTTGACAAAACTACAAAATACCATGTATGTTTTATGCCAATGTCACATGAATATTGCATTTCAGATGCAAGTATATTTAGAAAATGAATATGCAATATTTGAGAAAATAAAAATATAGAAAAGCATATAAAAGACTCAAATATTTAACATATTTACAAAGGATAAATCTATTGTAAAAATGACCATTTTCCCAAGTTAACCTATAATAATAACTGGTCAAAATTTTACCATGCTTTAGTTTTTGTTAAACAAGAAATCAAAGCAAAATCTTCTAAGATTTTCCTGGAAATTTAAATGTATACAAAATTAGCCAAGAACTCTCTCATATATAAGAGCAAATGTACTAGTGATTATTTCCTGACACTAATACATGTTATTATATTGCAACAGTGTAGTAATTTTAAGATAAAGAAATCACAATACGGAAAACTACATAGGGAAATTCATATGTAGGCAAATATCTTTTTATTGTTAAGTATAATAAGTATATAAATCAAAACATATCAATAAAATATTTAATATAAGTGAAAAATGGTATTCATTTCAACCTCAATCCAACCTCAATGTAGATGTTAGAACCATAGGCACAGATCACAAGTAGGGACTTGTGTGCAGAATGTGTGTGACACTGGAATTATACACAAGCATCCACCAAACCATAGATATAAAGAGATAATTTTAAAAATAAAATAAAAATAAAAGCAGAATATAAGCCTCCCTCTGTTTATGAATACACCAAATAAATATTTACTCCTGTTTCGAGGCCTTCTTAAAACTGTAAAGGAATTAGGGGCACACACATTGGAAAAAAGAAAAAATATATATTTCGACCAAGAGATAAGTAGAATGCACTTGAAGATTTTCCTGATTTGAGCAATATGCAAAATTACTGGAACAAAATGCCCAAATCCAGTGTTAATATAAATAAAGGAAGATTGATTTGGTTTTGAAATATATTATTTAACTCTAAATTGCCTGTAGTTTAAATGCTAATTTATCTGTACACAGAGAGGAAGAAATAAGATATACATGAGTATCAACTCCAGAGGGAAAAATAAGTGGTTTTCTATGGTCATGCAAGATCCATGGGCTTTATTCCATTAGACTAGAGTGAAAAATATGTTAAATCTTAAGGAAACCCCTTAATCCCTTAGAGGGATTTGCCAACATTCTCTAAAAATGCAAAGAGCTGTTGTTGACAGTTCAACTTTTATCTAGACAGTACCAAAAAATTAACAGGGAAATACAGACCACCACTGAAAACCGAAGTGTCAGTTTAGCACTTCCTCAGCTCTCTCACCCAGCTCACTTTACTAATAACACCAGAACTAACCAATTCTTTCTGTAAGTAATTTTTCCTGATATTAACTTTTTCCATTCAATAGACTATATCTGAAACCTCAGAGCATTGAAAGCTCTGGTAACTGTGCAGGTGCAAATCTCCCTAGATCAAAAAGGAGTGGTTTCACATTGGTGTGCAAACATTCTAATGGGCTAAAATCTCAAATATTATGGAAAAAATATGGTTACAATCACAGATACCTCTTTATTTCTAATATAGGTGTATATCTTTTTTTTCCAGTGAGCATAAGGCACCCTGGAATCTAAAAAGCTTACATCAGAATTTTAGTGCACAGGCCAACTATAAGATCTTCTGCATTAGCACATCTGTTAGAATGGCAACTCTCAAAAAGTGGAATAGTACATAGTACTCCAAGTGTATTGATATGGTAGAAAGAAACACTGTGCTAGACAATAAAATTAGTGGACATTAAAAAAAAATGGAAGTTGAGAGTTCTCTCAGTTACTTCCTTGAGAAACTATACTATCTACATTTATACTGCTTTTGAATAAAATAAGCCCCTAATACTGGTCTGGACTTATGAGAGGCATTAGATTTGACAGGTGTGGGATCCTCATATTACATACGTTCTGAAACACAGTTCCAGGAAAATACCAGAGTAGGGAATGAGAATGCTCTCATATACATTTCACAAAAGAAAATCTGAGCATGAAGACACTCTGATAGGTTGACTGCCCTTGGAGACATAAAGAAAGAATAGAAACACATGATTTTTCCAAGATCAAAGGATTCTTCTTTACTTTTCAATCATGTAAAATGCTCATAAACAACAACAACAAAATTTTTGCTTTTGATTTTTATCCATGGTACTGGGGATTTGAAACAGGAGCATGTTAATTCTGGGCAACATACCCAGCCATGTTTTAAAATTTTGAGACAGGTTTTTCTAATTGTCTAATTGGTCTACCTAAGTTCCTGATGCTTACCATGAAATTGCAATCTTTCTTACTTAGCCACTTGACTCTCTGGAATTAATATGCATGTATCATTGCACCCAGAGGAAAAAAAAAAGATTATTTTAAAAGTCTCATCCAGTTTTTGGTATAACAATTGAAAATACCATGTTCATTTGAAATATAATATGGGTAAAGTAACTGATAATACTGCAAAAATGTAACTGATAATACTGGGAAGGGGGAAGTTGTCATTGAACAGTAAGCTAAGATTTTGTATATAAATACAACTCACAATACTGGCACACAAATTTAAAATCACACTCAGCAACTGTCTGGAGATAAAAAAAAAATACCAGGTATGTAGCTAAATGGTACAGTACCTCTGGCTTAATCCACAATACCACAAATCCAAAAAGAAGGAGAATGAATTCAGGAGTAAAGAAAAACTGAGATACCTATAGAGTATCTCATCCCTCTCCTGGAGGAAAAAATACATGGAGTTGTGATTGTGATGATGTCCTGACTCCAGAATCCATAACACAATCTGAGAAGATTTGGAAATATTGCCACAAATGATCTCAAATAGAATTTAAAGTAGGGGATGAAGATATTCTATAGAATACTATAGGACTTGCAGGGTCTACTGTTAATATATGGTCCAGTTGACTGGCCAGTGGAGATTCATGGCTGACCTTTCTCAGAAGAAGACACAGGACCGGAGAAACCAAAGATTACACCAGGGATTCTAGCCAACAATTGCCAGTTCCCACCATAGTAAGTGCAGCCAGTTTCAACCAGACTCACCATCCAGTCTCAGGATTTCACTGCACACTCATCATTTACTGTATTTTTAGGAACCAAGTGTCCTCTCTATAAATCACACAGTACCTATACAGGAGCAAAAATCAGGTTCACTGAACATAAGTGAGAGAGACTAGAAATGGATACTCACACTGGCAGGCTTCACACCAGATGGTCAAAACTTGCTTCTCTTTACTGAATATGTGTAGATTGGACAATGCTTATATAAGGGCTCCTGATTGGACACAACTTATGTCATCATATGCTCAATCTGAGCCTAGTGAGTTTTTTGAGTGACAGGAGATAACATCAAATCTAAAAATAAATGATGTCACAATTGTAGGGTCTTGTCTGTACATTTATTTTTTTTTCTTTTGAGGCTGCAGCTAATTTAAGGCTAGGTATCCTTGGAGAAGTAAAATCCAGCCAACCCAGAAAAGCATTTGCATTTAAACTTGCATATGAGGCCTTTTGAATTTGTAGATTATATATGTAAATATATTATTTATGGAGGAAAATAATACAGTGAAAATCCCGTAAAATTTCAGTTAACTTCTGTTGTATGGAAACAGATTGAGCATTAAAATTATATGGGGTGGAAAGTTAATTATTTTTTAGAATTCATATAAAAAATAGTAAAAATTTAATTTTATAGTATAACCCATAATTTCCACTATGTGAAAATCACCATTATGTATTTAAAATATTCCTAATAAAGTAGATGTATTTTTGGAACAGCACCCTCAAATTGGTGACGACTCTAAATTGGTGACACCAATCTTGGAAAGAATAAGGAGATTCCTTAGAAAACGTGGAAAGGAACCCAAATTGATCCAGCTATCCCAATCCTCAGTTTAGACCAACAAGAGCTAAAAATAGCATAATACAGTGGCATATCCACATCAATGTTCATAGCAAAATAATTCACAATAGGTAATCTATAGAACCAATCTATATGCTCTTCAAGAGATGAATGGATAAAGAAAACATGGTCTATATACACAGTGAAATATTACTGAGCATAAAGAGAATAAAATTATGGAATTGGGAAGTAAATGGATAGAGTTGGAGAATATCATGTTAAAGAAAGTAAACCAATCCACTAAACCAAAGACCTAATGTTTACTCTGCTAAGTGGATGCTGATCCACAATGAGTGAAGTGGGAGGAAGCATGGAAGAAATGAAGAAACTTTGAATAAGACAAAGGGAAGGGAGGTGTTGGTGAATGGTATAGAGGTAAGTAAGATGGTGGAATGAGATGGAAATATTTTGTACACAGAGTTACATGGGTTTTGTAATTATACTTTCTGTATAAGAGAAATAAAATTTTGTGCTCCACTTGTGTACTATGAAGTGAATTGCATTCTGCTCTAATAGCAAATTATAACAAATTCATAAATTAATTGATTTTTTAAAATTCAGGAAAGAGACTTGCTTTCTCCTAGATCTAAACATAAACATATATATATATATATATATATATATATATATATATATATATATATATATATATATATATATATATATCTATGTATAACATGCACATATTTAATATATATAATTTATAAACATTTTTTTCATATTATTTCAATTTTTTAAATAAATGATAACAGAAGCATTACAATTCTTATTCCATGTATAGAGCACAATTTTTCATATCCCTGGATGTATATAAAGTATGGTAATACCAATTTGTGTCTTCATACATGTACTTTTGATGATGAACTCTATTACATTCCACCATCCTTGCTAATCCTTTGCCCCCTTTTTTTCTTCCCACCTTTCTGGTCTATCTAGAATCCATCTATTTCTCTCATGCTCCCCCTCCCTACCACATTATGAGTCAGCCTCTTTATATCAGACAAAACATTTGGCCTTTTTTTTTTGAAATTGGCTAGCATCACTTAGCATTATCTTCTCCAATGCTATCCATTTACCTGCAAATGCCAGATATGATTATACACCTAAAAAACTCAAAAAGCTCCACCAGAAAACATCTAGAAGTAGTAAATAAATTTAGCAAAGTAGCAGGATATAAAATCAACACCTATAAATCAAAGGCATTTCTGTATATTAGTGAAAAATCTTCTGAGAAAGAAATGAAGATAACTACCCCATTTACAATAACTTCGAAAAAATAAGATACTTGGGAAGCAACTTAATGAAAGAGGTGAAAGATGTAAACAAGAAAAACTACAGAACCCTAAAGAAAAAAAATAAAAAAAAAAATACCATAGAAGATGGAAAGATGTACCTTGCTCACGAATAGGCAGAATTAATATAATTAATATAATCAAAATGACCATGCTACCAAAGCACTATACAGATTTCCTGCAATTCTGATCAAAATCCCAATGGCATTCCTCATAGAAATAAAAAAAGCAACCATGAAATTTATCTGGAAAAATAAGAGACCAAGAATAGCTAAAGTAATCCTTAGCAGGAAGAGTGAAGCAGGTGGCATCACTATACCAGACCTTAAACTAGACTACAGAGCAATGGTAACAAAACAGCATGGCATTGGCAATAAAAAAAAAAAAGACTGGTAGACGAATGGTACAGAATAGAGGACACAGAGACTAATCCACAAAATTACAATTATAATATATTAGACAAAGGTGCCAAAAACATGCACTGGAGAAAAGATAGCCTCTTCAACAAACCATTATCTCTCACCATGCAGAAAACTCAACTCAAAGTGTATCAAGAACCTCAGAATTAAACCAGACTCTACATCTAACAGAATAAAATGCAGGCTCTAATCTTCATCATGTGGGATAAGGCCCCAAATTGATTAATAAGACACCTATAGCATAAGAATTAAAACAAATAATTAATAAATGGGATGGGATCAAACTAAAAAGTTTATTCTCAGCAAAAGCAACAATTTGTGAGGTGAAGAGAGAGCCTACATCCTAGAATGATTTTTTTATCCATCACACATCAGATAGAGCACTAATCTCTAGGGTACACAAAGAACTCAAAAAGCTAAGCAAATAATGATAATGATAATAATAATAATAATAATAATAATAATAATAATAACAACAACCCAATCATGAAATGGGCCAAGAATCTGAACAGAGAATTCTTAGAAGAGAAAATACAATCAATCAACATTTTTTCTATATATCTGATTGGTTATGGTGCCCCCTTCAAAAGGCCAAGCATAGTTCTGGTTCAGTTTCTAAGGAAGGGGAATACAAGAAAGAAGTATTCTCACCTCTCCTTTATAAATTATTACATACAATTTTCTATGTCATTTTCTAAACATAGCTAAACATGGAAAATATTGGCTTGAAGCAGAGAACTTTTTTATTAGAAACACAGTGTAAAAGAAAGACAAAAACCATAATTATTTGCACCACATTGAACCATAAAAGAAATGGAACCTGGAGTTCAGAAAAGAAAGATTCAAACTTTTATACTTGGGAATGTGGATGACATGGATGCCTAAAGTGAAAAGATTAATACAAGCTTTTGAAAGAAAATTCATGTGAGTGGCAGATAATGGTTAACCAACTAGAATCTGCACAGTGTCTCCCAGGGCTTTCTCAGCTGTGCACTACAGAACACACAGGTATTCATAGCGTCCATGAAGAGCATTATTCATCTGTACCCTCTAAAATTATTCACATAGTATATGAAAAAACATGTGTATGTGGATACTAAATGGCAATTCAGCAGACAAGAGAAAACTACCCAGAGACAGAATTGTAGAAATTTCTTCAAAGATCATCAATTTATATTTAGCTCCTGACACAGGGATGTCAGTCTAGGGAAATATTATTTTCTCTCCATTTTGAAGAGAGTGCATTGAGAATACATTTCAGGGGCAACACAAATACTTTTTTTTCTGTCATTTTAAGAAAATCTTCAGAAACAGAGCTCAGAAGACAGATTTCTTAGAAGGGTAAATGCCTGGAGATTACAAAATGGAAAAAAAAAAAAAAAACACATCAGTGGCCCTGAGTGACTCAGTAAGGAAATAAATCTAAAAGGCTTATTAGAAACTGAAAAGGAAAAAAGTAAGTATTTCTAAAAATAAATATGTTCATTAGTTGCTATCTCCACAACATGTCATTAAGTAAACAACAAATTATGTATAAATTTTTATAGGAGTGGCCAAATTTTATTCCATATGATTTTATATTAAACTCCAAAATCCAGATAATAGAGTTCATGATTCACTGCCAAAAATATTACAGAAAAAAATTTTAATGAGTGGATGTTTAGTAAATATGTCATTTAACAATTTTATTACCATATAATTTTAAAGAAATTTAATCACTTTCATGCAGCCATAGTGTAGAGAAATTTCTTATTTATTTTTCCTGTAGTAATTAACAAAGATAAGCCCTGGAATCCACTTTAAATAACCTACCTTTACAATCATACAAAAAAATCTATAATAAAAGATGAGGAAAGAAAAATGTCAATTTAAAAAAATAATTTAAAACTTTTTCTTTTTCTTGAAATCAATCGCTAGCTGCATTTTTAGATTCTTTTCTCATCTTTTAAGCCAAAAAGATATAAATGACAGAAGTTTGAACTACAAATTTATACATGAGAATGTTTATTAAGTATAAAATTCAAAAACTTTAGAAACTTAAGAAATACAAAAAAAACCCATCATGGGAAAAATTAAGTAATATTGATAAACATTTAAAACAAATCAATAATCATTAACTCAAAAGGAGTTTAAATTAGTATCTATTTGTGGAAACTAGTTTGCTATTGAGTATACATGATACTCCCCATCACAGAGACTTACTGAAATTAGAGCATATGTGATCATAATAACATATAAGTACTCAATGGTACTCACCCAAACACTTGAAGCCCAAGGACACGGCTCAATACAATATAGATCATGGAAGAGATAAATAATAATCTGTAGGAAAATTGGTAACTAGAGCCAGTTACATTCCATAATATATCCAGTTTACAAAGAACATAAAACACTATGCATAAATTTTACATAGGTGCCTTATGCAAGTGGTATTTCATATGTGTACATTTTTAGAAACTAAGTATGTAAAAATTATGAGAAAATGAAAGTCACAAAAAGCACATAAAAGACTGAATTATACATCCCATGTACAGAGGATAAAACTCATCATTATAAAGATGATAATTTTCTTTCAAATTAAACAATATATCTCACCAAATTTCTATGTACAGATATGAACATATCACATGAAGTCTACTTTTATGTGTATTCTATAAAGCAATAATTTTTTAAAAAATGACAAATAAATATAAGATAGAAGAAAATAGGAGAATAGCAAAAGGGAACTACTGGATACCTAAGGGGGGCAAATTATATTCCATGTTTTATGGTTATGTCAAAATAAACCTGACTATTAAATTCAGCAATAATGCAATAAGCATAAATTTTAAAAATTCATCTACAAAGTTATATGTAACTTTAGTCAAAAACCTTTTCAATTATAAGAGCAAAAAACGAACTTATCATGACCTACTATTCATAGATATTCTGAAATTATAATATTACAATAATCATCAAAGAATCACAATATAAATAAGATCCCCATATGAACACATATATATGTAAAAACAGTATGCTTTATTGCAATAGAAAATTCTAGATAAATCAAACCATAACAAAAATAATCTCAGCAACTTAGCTAGGGCCTTTCTCAAAATAAATTTAAACCTGTTAGGGCTGTTTATGGGTGAAGAGTCCTTGCTTCCCAAATGCTGAAGTATAACACCAGAGAACTGTGCCAAGGCAGGTTTAGAGCGAAAAGTAGAAGCTTTATTAAAGGACAGTAGAAAAGACTTCTCCCAAGAAGAAAAAGGGGGGCCAAAGAGGTAGAATCCATGAAAGGTATTTTTTTTTAAACTAAGGTCTTTTAGCTTTTTTATAGCTAAGGTCTTCCTTCGGCTATCCCTCATTTCTATCACATTCCTGTCCTTTGTTCTGTTATCTTGCAGTGTTGGAATGTAGGTGGGAAGACCCAAAGTGTGGAGGACAGGTGGGCTGAAGGAGTAATATGGTCAGGAAGGGCTTTTGGATTAGCATCCTCATGTTTGCTGTGAGCTGCTTCATTAAAATTTCCTTGCGATGGGCTCAGGGCCTTGGGGACATTTTCAATTCCCCTTATTCTTGACTCCATCCTCAATATGGTGTTCATTCTTGATCTTACTGGCTATTAGACCCAATTTACCTAAATACACTAACTACCTATCTGTAAATCTGGCTCCACTTCCAAGGATATGGTTAAGTAGTAAAGTATCCCTGAGTTCACCTAACTTTTACAAAATAATAATAATGAAGAAAGTAAAAATAAAAGAATGTCAAAATGAAAATTAGCTAGCCCAAAAGGAAATTAGGTACCATAATGACAAAATGACAGCCCCTCTCCTGCAGGAAAATTGCCCTTGGAGATTTGATTTTGATAATTATTTCACCTGTCAATCTCCAGCATCTGGTAAGACACTGGGCTGCAGGAACACACCTGCCACATAGTATTTTATGCAGATTCTGAGGATGCCCTCTGAGCTTAAGGAAGGCAGCAAAGAGTCTCTGCCAGTGACATGTTCCCCATCTGGTTGGCCAGTAGGACTTAGGACATAGTGGCCCAGTGGAGGACTTAAGCCTGCACACTCCAGAGACTGCCCAAGGTCCCAATCTGCTAGCTCCTGTTTTCAACACAGCCAGTCTTGTGGTTCCAATAGTCTTCCTCCCCCAGCCTCCATTGCTAGGCCAATGCACACTCACCATTTCATGGTTCTCAGAAGTAGGGCTACTTGGGATCCTCAGTTCCTGCATAGCAGAACAACCTGTGACTCTAAAGTATGAGACTACAGATGGCAAAAATGGAGGACTCAGGAGATAAGAAGCGAAAGCCCACCCTCCTACTCCCTTATGACACACAGGATTGGACAGTTCCCACAAAATTCTCTTGATTGGAAGGGACTTCAGATCATGAACATTGGATCTGAGAGAAGTGAGCCCTTTTTTGAGTGACAGGGAATATTATCCAATCCAGGCAAGAATAAGGGCTAGAATCTCAGGTCACTGAGTGCTGTTTTTTTTTTTTTTTTTTTTTTTTTATTCTGAGAAATGTACCCCAGTGTCTCAGGCTGCTGTTATTTTTAAGACAAGGTTGTTTTCCCATAAGTGGAAACTAATTTAAATTTAAACTTACATATAAAGTTATTTCAGTTTATGAATTACATATGCTTGTATATTATTCAGGAATTAATATAAAATGATAACAATAATTATAAAATTTTATTTATTGATTGATTGATCTCTGTTCTTTTTAGGTGACAGATTGAAGTTTGAACTGGGAAGAAACCCCCTAAAGTAAAAATGCCCAATAAAAATAAGACATAAGGGGCTGGGACTGTGGCTCAGCAGTAGAGTGCTCACCTCCCATGTGCAAGACCCTGGGTTCAATACTCAGTACCACATAAAAATAAATAAGTGAAATAAAGGTATTGTGTCCAGCTACAGCTAAAAAAAATACATAAAAAAACCATAAGGTATAAGGTGAGAAACCAGCCTCTACCTCAGTGCAAACACTGTTGAAGGAAGGGGGCTTGACGCTTGTCCTTGGAAAGACACACAGAGCACTCCTAGGCTCATACCCAACCTGCTGAGTTGTTTATCTACAAATAACAGACGACATCTGCTGGGCCTGGTGTCTGTGACTCAGTCAGGCTAGGTGGGGATCCATAGCAACCCCTTAGCAGCCACCAATCAGCATGAAGCAGGGAAAATTCCTGGGATTCCAAATGACCCTTACAGTAGTTTATGGTGGTTGATAACATTTTGGGAAACCATACAATTCAGCATACACTCCCCTTATGGCCTAAGCCAGTCTGTTCAAATGAATACCCATCTTGTACTAATTAATCACGCTTACCCAACTTGTTCCCACCAGTGAATGTGCTAATCATGTTTTACAGTTGTTTATGATTTTCCCAAGGTGTGTGATGATTTGGTAAGAGATGCTATGATGTATGTGGGGTTCGTGCCCTCCAAAAGAGTTATAAAACTGCTAACCCTGGGCTCAGGGCCTCTAAGCCACCAGTTGCTGTATGTGTGGAGGATTGAGCTAGATTGCAATAAACATCTCTTTGGTGCTTACATCGATCTTGGTCTCTGGTGGTCTTTTGGGGGTCCCATATTTGAGCATAACAGTCTCTCCTTGAACCCATGGTAAAAGAAGACACCATTCCAGTTCTCTAGGACTGTAGTTTTATAGCACAAAAGGTTGCAAAAGGGGGGTGTCTTGAGAACTTACACGAATAACAGGATTTTCATAAGCATAATACAAATGCAGGTAGTAGTTTAATGGTCTAAATGGTTCAGCACCTAGGGATTAAATTTAGATAACAACATCAGAATTTATGATGCACCACTAAAGTTTCAGAGTGAGTTGTTATTTGGTCAGGGAAAGCCAGAATTTATGAGTCATCACTAAAGTTTCAGCGAGGGTTGTTATCTCATCAGGGAAAACCAGACATGGATGAGTTCAAGGTACTGGAATGCATTCCAAGCAAGGTTACAAATCAAGGTAATTTATAATGAAGCAGAAATTAACTTTTCATGCCTTTGTGATGAGATGGCTTCCAGTCTTAAATGAAAATTAGGCTGGATTTTTCACTTGCTATAGCCATAGCTTTTAAAGTATATGTTTCATACTTTAAAAGAATGAGCATTAAATTATTAATATTGATTACTACTAATTTTTTAAAAGACAGAATAAAATAGGAAATTAGATATTTGTTATTAAATGCATCAAATTTTTGATTAATATATTGATAATATGAACATGGAAAATTTTGACAATGATAAGAAGACATTTAATATAAGGGCTTCAATATTATAAGTCCTCATGTTCAATGAGTCATCTTTCAATGATTTTTTCATTTTTTAGGTCATTTTGAATTACACTTCTTCAAATGTTTGTGAAGTTTATAAATTTAAGATTTTGTATTCTGTAAAGTAGAAAAATGGCAGATTTGAGCTTCTGTCAGGATTTTAAACTTCTAAGCCATGTGGGGCATCTTAGCACTTATTTTTCATATTTGCACACAGTCCAATTCTATAGAGGAATGAGTTGGAGACATAGTATACTGTCCTGAGAAAAGAGAATCATAGTCTACTATCCTGAGAAAAGAGAAATTGCCTTAGGCTATTTCTAAAGCTTTCAACTTTTCTAAGTTTTCAGAATTTCTGGTGATTTAAAAAAATTATTTATTTTAACAAATGAATAGTTTGAAATTAATTATCTATCTTTCCTGCATTATTTTTCACTTTCATTGATTTTTTTTAAAAGAAGTAACAGTACAGAATTCCAAAAGTCCTCCATGTATATTTAAAGTTATGATTCCAATGATCAAGATAGAAAGCAGGAGCAAAACATCATCTAGTTTGGTGGTTCTGTCTCAAACTAGAGAGTTACTTATTTCTGCCATTATTCACTAGGTTCCTGAGGTTCCAGAAATCACCAACCAACACAGAGAAATGTCTTTTTAGTTTGTTTCTCACAACCAATTCAAGCTAACGTACACTAGTAGCACTATAGTTTCAGATCAAAGTGTGTTTCTAAATAATAAAATATGTATATATAAACATATAAATAAATATAAAATAAAATATAATATTAAATAGATTTTTTTTCCTCGATAATCATTTTGTAAATATTTCCCTTTAGACACAGTTCTGGAAACAAAGTGTCACAAATAAGACATAAATCCTACATTGCTACACAGAGTAATTAAGGCACATACTAAGAGCTTGGTATAAAACATAGAGACAAAAATAACTAGAGAACACCATAGAGAATTATACCTAAGTGCTAAGCAGCAAATTCATAGTCTTTAAGTACATGAAGAGACAAGTTATCATAGCAAATTTTATAACTCAGTTGCTGCTAATATACAGAGATAGAGATATTTATTAAGAGATGGTTTTATGCAGATTTTTGGTTTAAAAAGGGAAAGATCAAATAATGTAGGTGATTCAAACATGAGCAATAATATTTTTCTGCATTCAGTACCTTTTTTGAAGATATATGAATTATAATTAGTTCCAACCAGTAAAATGCAGAAATAGTGTAAAGATAATTCACTGTGAGTAAAACTACTTAAAAAGAGAACCAAAACTTCCATTCTTATCCAAATGTTTATTCCTGACAAAAAGACAGCTTCTTTGAACCATTTCTGTAGATATGATTTTTTGTAATAAATATTTTGGTGACTTTTTTTGCATATTACTTAATATATTCATGCTTCACATTTTGTCTTTTGTACTATTTTACTACCTATATTCTGAAAGAAATAAAATTTCTACCTCCTAAACTCTCTTGATATTTGAGAGATCTTTTATATCATTTCTATAATGAATACTGTGCTTTCAGTAAGGAATGACTATTCTTATGCACCTGGCTCATTAACAGGAGTTTTGTTGTGTTCTTTGGTTTTATTTACAGTAAACTTAAAAAAAAGGTTAATCTTAAACCAAAACACAAAGTAAAGACCACCAACTCCAATTTTAAATCAAATTAAATCAAGATTGTATTGTGTAGATAAAAGCTGGCCAGGACTGTCTCTTACAAGACCCCATGCTAGAGATCATCCCCCTGATTTTCAGGAAAATATTTTTACAGCACAAAAAGTTACAAAGGAGGTGGGTGCTAAGGTACTTACAGCTAACAAGATTTTGAAAATCATAATATAAAGGCAGATAGCAGGTTAAGGATCTACATGGCTAACATTTCAAGGGAGGGAATAAATTCAGCTCCAGACTTAGAATTTATGAGCTGCCACTGAGATTTAGAGAGAATTGTTATTGGGTCAGTGGGAGCCAGAATTTATGAGGCACCAGTAAAATTTTAGAGAGGGTTGCTATCTGGTAAGGGATAGCCAGGCATAGGTGAATTCAAAACACAGGTAGAAATTGCAAACAAGTTTAAAACATCAAAATATTGTCAGGCCAAAGAGAAATTTTAGTTTTCTTATAGAAAACAGAAATAAACTTTTTACCTCTGAAAGCTCTAAGAGAAGATTTTATTTTTTGTATTTTCTCACATCTAATGGCTTTTGGCATTCCTTTGTTTGTGAGCATAAATGCTTCTCTTCTGTGTTCACGGGGCTTCCAAACCAAACAATATAGGTAAGCCCTTCTCATAGGGAAGATGTTGCTAACATAGCAAGTAACTACCTTTTAACCCACAAGGTTTGACAACCATATTACAGGATATGAAAGACCCTCCAATATGCTTGTTCTTCCAACCATTGTTGGCAAAGACTTACAAAATTCAATTCATTGCACAGAATGAGTGAGGTGGATCTCTGCTCTGCAGTCCAGAACAGGAGGTAAAAGATCCCCAAAGGGAGTTTAGACAGGGCTTTACATGACATAGCTGACAAAATCCTAAAAACAAGAGAAAACATAAATTCAGAGAGAACCATACTCACATAATCTCATTTGACAGAATCAAATTCATTAGAGGAACAGATGACCGAGGCAAATCTAAATGGATTTAACTATATTTTCTTTTTCTAAATTGCTATTAATGTCTCCCACAATTATAGAGTTCTGGATCTCCTCAGTTATTACTTTATCATTACCTTCAACCTACAATGCATGAGGCATACTGAATTTACCCTACTCATGTACTTATCACTTATTTTTTCTATAGAAATGCATATGAATATGAATATATTTTCCCCACATTTCTACGATTCTACCCTGAAAATTTCTGTGACATCACTTTCCTGAAATGCATTTTTATTATTTCATGTCAGTTCATCTAAGTATTCCATATCATGTGTTGGAAAAGATGAGACCACCCTAAGGCCCTTCTTATTTGACTATTTATGAACTATAATTAAAGGTCAACTTCAGTACCTCCACAGAACTTATGTCTCATTCACCTTTCTCATTCATAGTGCTTTATTTTTAAGTAGGTAGCAGAAATTTTATTTTGAAGAAGAGTAGTGATTTAAAGCCATTCAGTGTACTTTAGAGGATCCCAAAAACCTATGTTTGTGGTTCTTAAACAACCTTACCACTGAAAGACCTGGATTATACTCCAGGTTGGACACTTATACTATGCTTCCAATGGAAATGGTTTCTTGGTTATGAATATTGTCTTTCCCTTTCTTCTATAGTCTTGGAAATGTGTAGATTGTGTGAAGTTTTAGAATCACTATTTTCAACACACTTAGCATGGACCCATTTGATAATAGAAGAAATCTATATTCTGAAAAAAAAAGGCCCTTCACCAAGGCCTAAAGAAGTGATAAAATAGTCTCCGGAAAGAAATAACAGTCATCCATTAGATTATTTTTAAAAAATACTAAGAATAAGTTTAGTTAGTAATGCATTACTGTACTAGGAAAAGTGATATAAATGCAATTTCAATTTTTAAAGTTGTTTCTGATTACTACAAAGAGAGTATAAAAAGCTGGTTACATGGGCTGGAGTTGTGTCTCAGTGGTAGACTACATTGCTAGCATGTGCAAAAGCACTGAGTTTGATTCTCAGCAATACATATAAATATTATTTGTTTTATTTTTTAAATACATGACAGCAGAATGCATCGTAATTCTTATTACACATACAGAACAATTTTTCATACCTCTGTTTGTATATAAAGTATGTTCACATCAATTCCTGTCTTCATATTTGTACTTTATTTTTTTAAAGAGAGAGAGAGAGAGAGAGAGAGAGAGAGAGAGAGAGAGAGAGAGAGAATTTTAATATTTTTATTTTTTAGTGCTCGGCGGACACAACACCTTTGTTTGTATGTGGTGCTGAGGATCAAACCCCGGCCGCACGCATGCCAGGTGAGCGCACTACCACTTGAGCCACATCCCCAGCCCCATACATGTACTTTAGATAATAATGTCTATCACATTCCACAATCCTTGCTAATCTTTACTCAACACTCCTACACTGGCTACTTCACATAAACTGCCTCAGGGATTTAATGCAGTAATCAAAAAATTTTCTGCAGCCTATGCAGTTCTGTTGGAATGGCTATTATAAAAAACTAAAATTGTCATGCATGGTGGCATATGCCTGAAATTCTAGAAGCTATGGAAAATGAAACAGGTGAATTGTTAGTTCAAAGACAGCCTCATTAACATAACAAGGCTACAATCAACTTAATGAGAGCATGTCTCAAAATATAACATAAAAAAGAATGTGGATGTATCTCAGTGATATGCAACTCTGGGTTCAATATTCAGCACCAAACCATACAAAACCAAGCAAATATCTCATAATTAATAGGGATTCCACAGTACACAAATATGTAAAAATGTTGGTGACATTTTTAAATACATTTAATAAATATATTTTAAATAAATTTAATAAATATCTTTTCTAAAAGGGTTAAGATTCTTTAAAAGCCCTAAACAAAAATGCACATAATCCACTAGTAATAACTTGGGGTAGAAGTGCAAGGTCGTACATGCCTGTACTCCCAGTGGCTTAGGAGAGTAAGAGGTAGAAAACTAGGGGTTTATTCTCAAGTTAAAGACCAGCCTCAAGAACTTGGCAACGTCCTAAGAAACCCAGTGAAACCCTCTCTCAAAAATCAATCAATAAATAAAAGTGTTGGAGATTGGGTATGTAGCACACTGGTAAAATTCCCTGGGGTTATTCTCCATTATTTAAATAAATAAAAAAATATAAATAATAATTCTTGGTAAAAAAAAAATGCCATACAATCTGCTAATAATAACTCTGGGTATATATGTAAAAAATTTGGAATCCTTTTGCTAAATATATTGCCACACATCTATTTTTATTGTAACTTTATTCACAGTATCTAATAAAAAGAAACAAATGAAGTACCTTTTAGATAGAAAATATATCATAAAATGCCTTCCAGTTGCAACACATCCAATTAGTCCATCCCTTCAGAAGCTACATACTTATAATTCAAACTGGTCCCTAGAATGCAAGACTCAGATAGTGGTGTTTTCTAAATACTCCAAAAAATTTGGAATCTCTGAGATCCTTGTTTCAGATATTCTAAAACTTAGAACTAGGTCATATGGGAAGTCAGAATGAGAACACAACACACAGTAAATTCTTTAATGGGGAATCTTAACTCAGACACTGTCATAACCAAAAGCAGTGTTGGAGATAAAAAATAGAATCTGTTTCACTATTATGTATTCAAATCAAATATATATTAGAAAAAAGTTAAGGCTACTGGTTAAAATCTACCTATAACAGGTATTAAAAATGTAGCAGGGGCTGGGTGTGTGGGTGCAAGCCTGTAATCCCAGTTGCTGAAGAGGCTGAGGAAGAGTTATCAAAAATTCAAAACCAGCCTTAGCAGAATCGAGGTGCTAAAAAACTCAGTGAGATCCTCTCACAAAATAAAGTAAAAAACAAAACAAAACAAAAATCCTGGGGATTTGTCTTAGTAGTGAAGTGTTCGTGAGTTCAATCTCCAATATCCCCAATAAAAAATGTTCCAGGGGGCTAAGGCTGGAGCTCAGTGGAGCTCTTGTCTGACACATCTGAGACACTGGAATCAATTATTAGCTCCAGATATAAGTAAATAAAACATAAGGTCTATCAACACCTTTATATATATAGTACCAAGATACTGACATGGACTTTGATCTAATTTGCCTGTACTTTAGCCCTTAAGATTGAAGTTGGCAAGGCATAATGGTGCATGCCTGTAATATCAGCTGTTTACAAGACTGAGAAATAAAATTAATGAATTCAAAACCAGTCTCATCAATGGTGAGGCACTAAGCAACTCAGTGCAACCCTGTCTCTAAGTAAAATACAAAATAGGGGTAGGAATGTGGCTCAGTGGTAGAGTGCTCCTCACTTCAATCCCTGGTCTCTCCCCCCCAAAAAATGGGACTGAGTAAATAATTCAGCTTGCAGAGTTCTTGCCTTCTAAGAATGAGGCCCTGGGGTCAATCCTCACTACAGAGAGTGAGTGAGAGAGAGAGAGAGAGAGAGAGAGAGAGAGAGAGAGAGAGAGAGAGAGAGAGAGAGGAGAGAGGGAGAGAGAGATTGAACTTGCATATAATTTAAATTCAAGTTAGTCCCACTTCTATTTTTTCCTGCCACACCAGAATAAAAGCATTTCTTTAAATGTTTGGAATGTTTCTGTGGGTTATTTATTTATTTATTAATTTATTTATTATTTACTTATTTTTATTTGGTGCTGAGGATCGAACCCAGGACCTTGCATGTGATAGGTGAGTGCTCTATCACTGAGCCACAACCCCAGCCCCTTCTGTGGGTTATTTTAATGAAATGGTCTGACCATAAATAAGTAAATAAACAAATTAATTAATAAATAAATACACCCTCAATTGATGACCAATTACAGTTTTTAAAAAAAATTTAAATGGGACATATAAACCGCATTTAGGTGAGATTCACTCTTTTTAATGTCACCTGATATTATTCTGCTTTTTTCTCATGTAAAAATCTCAGAATGATAAATTAAAATCTTTTAAAAGTGCCCTCCAGTTCTTGAAGAAAAACATTATAAATGATGCATACATTTGAAATAAAACATGGGGAAATAATGATTAATAATGCTGAAAGTGGAATTTTTAGATAAACCAAAATTTCTCAGTTTTCCATGAATCTGGGTGCTTGTTTCATAAATTTTGAAGAAAAAAGATTATTTAAGCAAGAAGAAATAGAATGCCCACCATGTTGTATGAGGATTGATATCAGAAAAAAAAATCATTTTTGTGTGCCATCTTAGAAGTTTACTGATGGTTTTGGGCAGAACATGGAGCATAATGCATTTAAAATAGGCTTTGGAAAAGGCATCCTGACTACCATATGGGTTCACTTTTATTCTTTCTGTGACCCATCCTTTTTCCTTCAAATTCAATAAGGAATCACTCCTGGGACAAAGGACTTTGTAGAAGGTGTTCCCACAAGTGGGATTCAAGGTCTTTTACTTTTGAAATAGGCCTTAATGGTGCTCATTAAAATCTTTCAGTTAGCCACCAGGTGTCTTTGAGTGAGGCCCATTATCTGCATTACATGGTCATTATTAAACTTATTCTCTGTGAACAGAGAACCCTAGTTTTGGATATGTCAACAGAGAGCTAGAAAACTAGGGGCTTATTCTGAGACCTATGGAGAGATAAGCTGAAGTTCTGGATTTCAGGTTTTTGTTCTGGATTTGAGATACTGCTTCTGCTACATTTAAAAATCTCAGGACTCATGAAGAGAATGAGTTAAAAGCCAGCATCATCAAATGTGTGAGGCCCTAAGAACTTCAAAGTGACCCTGTTTCTAAATAAAAATATTAAAAAAGGATGGGAATGTGAATCAGTGGATGAACACCTCTGGGTTGAATTTCTGGTACCAAAAAGAAAACAACAAACAAACACGCACACACACAAAAAATAATAAACAAACAAATAAACAAACCCTCATGAGTAACAAGCCTTAAATCAGCAGCCTCTCTCATGCTTCAATACAACAAATGAAGTTGTGGTTCTCTCCTGGTAATTATCTCAGTCTTCATTATGCATTCTGGAGACATGCTGGAATCATGGGACATGGAAGCCCACAAAGGGCTTTAGAAAAAAGCTGGAAACACCTTACAATTATGGAACAAAATGCCCAGGTTTTCAACTGCTGATCTAAGCCTCACTAGACTAGTCAGAGGGAGGTGAACGCTAAGTTACCACAGAGAGACCCTCTGGCCACAAGACTCTGGAGAGGACCATGAGGACTCCCTAGCCATGACTACCAGTTTCCACCATTGCCACTTCTTCAGCTTTAAGCCACCTTCCTACCCAGTCTCAAGATAACAAGGCACACTTACCATTTCCTGGCTCTCAGGGTTCTCAGTGTTCTCCCTGTGATTTGTTTTCAGTTTCTGCATAGCACAGACACCTGGGCTTGGATCCAGGACAGAAGCCTACAAAAAGATTGAAAAAATGGTGTGCTCCAGACACCAAGGGAACAGAAGATTGTGGACGCCCTCCCCCTCATCATTGGCTGCATGAGGGTTGGACAGTTCTCACATAAGAGACTGATTGGTCAAGGCTTCATGCCCTGCCTCCAACCTGAGCCAAGTGGGTGCAGAATCAAAGGCTGAATGACAGGCTGCTCCATTGTCACTGTTAAAAGACTATAGATCAGGGCTGAGGATGTAGCTTAGTCAGTAGACTGCTTGTTTTGCTGATTAAGGCCATGGATTCAATCCCTTGCACTACGCACACACACTCTCCTCCCCCCCAAAAAATAAGTAAAGGACTTTGGGGACTAGGGTTATGGATAAGAGGTAAAGCACTTCTCTAGCATGCATGAGGTACTGGGTTGAACACCCAGCACTGCATTAAAAAGCCACCCAAGAGAGGATGTGGCTCAAATGGTACAGCACTCCCTGGCATGTGGGGGGCCCAGTTTTGATCCTCAGCACCCCATGTTGTGTCCGCCAAAAACTAAAAGTAAATATTTAAAAAAAGCCAATAAACAAACTACTAATGACATTTGCCAGAAATGAATGAGAACCAAATCTATATGAATACTCTGACCTCCATCTCTATATTCATGTGTCAATAAGCAAGAAGGTAAACTTCTCTGTGTCTAATCACTAAAATAAGGGGATAGTGATCGTTTTATTCAGTGGGAAGTGATTAAAAATCATTATTATGTATAAAGTACTTTAAATGTGAAAAATCTATTTTGGACATGTATAATGATTTTGGACATGTATAAAAATATTGTATAACTAACAATAATTTGTAATTTTATTATATAGTAGTTAATAAGAACCACAGAGATGCTATACCTATAAAGAACAGTCATTCTTTTCTTTTAATGAAAAAAAAAATCACCATAGTTTGAACTTATAGTTATTATGAAGCTAGTCATACTTAAAATTCTTTCTCCATTCAGTATTACTATTTCAACAATGTTTGTTAGTTTATTTTCACAACATTATGGTTTTTCTTTTTTTTCTTTCTTTTCTTTCTCTTTATTATTGGTTGTTCAAAACAATAAAAAGTTCTTGACATATCATAATTCATACATTAGATTCAAGTGCGTTATGAACTCCCATTTTTAGCCCAAATACAGATTGCAGAATCACATCGGTTACACATCCACATTTTTACATAATGCCATTAGTAACTGTGGTATTCTGCTACCTTTGCTATCCTCTACTATCCCCACTCCCCTCTTCTCTCTCTACCCCAGCTACTGTAATTCATTTCTCTCCTTGTTTTTTTTCCAATTCCCCTCACAACCTCTTATATGTAATTTTGTAAAACAATAAGGGTCTCCTTCCATTTGCATGCAATTTCCCCTTTCTCTCCCTTTCCCTCCCACCTCATGTCTGTGTTTAATATTAATCTTTTCCTCCTGCTCTTCCTCCCTGCTCTGTTCTTAGTAGCTCTCATTATATCAAAGCAGACATTCGCATTTGATTTTTAGGGATTGGCTAGCTTCACTTAGCATAATCTTCTCTAATGCCATCCATTTCCCTGCAAATTCCATGATTTTGTCACTTTTTAGTGCTGAGTAATACTCCACTGTGTATAAATGCCACATTTTTTTATCCATTTATTGAAGGGAATCTGGGTTGGTTCCACAGTCCAGGTATTGTGAATTGTGCTGCTATGAACATTGATGTGGCAGTATCCCTGTAGTATGCTATTTTAAGTTCTTCAGGGAATAGTCCAAGAAGGGCAATAGCTGGGTAAAATGGTGATTTGACCCAGATTTTTTCAATCAAAAATTCTAAAGTATAAATCATCTACTATGACTGTTTAGCCTAAAGCAAGATACTCATTGAATACAGTATAAGAAGAAAGCCATAATTTTGTCAGAAAGACAACACTTGTAAATTCAGGTACTATCTATAGTTACTGGCTTGGTTAGGTATCTAATTGTTACTATCTATAGAAGCCGATCATCACAGCTTCCTTAGTTTGGCCTTCCACCATGGGCTATGACTCAGCTCAATGTTCAATCTTCCTGTGATCCCCTCAGCCTGTGGCCTTCAGCTCATCTTCTTCTTTTAAAATTTTAGATTAATTTTAATATTTTACAAAGACCCTGAATGACAAAAATGCCAGTTTGAAAATGGTGGCATACATAAACAACACTACCCAGAAATCAGGTGCTTCATGTGGGAACAAGCAAGGGAAGAGGAGCCTATCACACATGATAGAGAGAGGATCCTCAGAGCTATAGTGGAACCATTGGAGGATACAGAAATCCCTCACCTCAAAGTTGAGGCATTGTAAGTTGTTTAATGGGTCTGAACTAATGTTATCATACAATCAGAACAATAGCAACTGTGATTGGTACATGATTCCAATTGAGATGCCTTTCCAAATATGTCCAGAAAAATGTTTGGAGACCAGCTATCCCAGGATTGGTGTTATCAACCAAAAAAGAAAGTAAAATTAAGAGACAGCTGACATGTTACACTGGGAAAGCCACAGTTCTGTGTTTTCCAGGGGGATGTTTGTCATCTTTCTATAGACATTAAAATTATAGGCCTGCAGGGAAAGAACTTAAAGATGTCTTTCCTTAAAACATGCAACTCTTGAGGCTATTACCTGCACCACATTCTTCCTGGCCTCATCCATCTGGGTAATTGCCTCTGCATTCTTAGATTCAGAAGTAGTGTGCAGTTGGGTCATAGAAAGGCTGTGGAAGAAGGGAATTTTAGCATATTGCTGAGGTTTCTTGTAGATGAAGAAGAGAGACTTCAGCTCCAACAGTTCAATGCAGCCCAGAAAACTTTGTTCTGTATGATACATTGAGGATATTTTCTTCTAACAATGTTTGCTTTTTAATTCATATCCTCCTAAAATGAGTCATTTTTTAAATAGGGATTGATGATTAATTTTAGTTTCTCATTTGTTCTAAGTTTAATGAGTTCTACTGATACAACTTACATATAGAATGTCATCTAGAGATTTTAAACATTACTTATTTGTATACATATTATAAAAGAAGACATGAGTTTTAACTTGATATTTTATAAACATTTATTTTATTTACATGTGGATCTGAGGATCGAACCCAGGACCTCACACATGCTAGGCTCACAGCACTGAGCCATATCATCATCTGTAATTTAACATTTTTATTTATAAACTTGCTTCTGTAATATTAATAAATAAAATAGAACTACTATTGATGTGATTTCTATAATTTGAGTAATTATAAGTTTTTAAACTTTTAGAAGAAAATGAGATTCTATGTTCAAAACTTCATTTCATAGAGGGCAATATCACAATGCCATAAACTACATATATTTCTTATAAAGTCTTTGGATCCAATTTAACTCAAAGAATTAAAAATTTCCTGACCCTGTACTCTCTCAGTTAGGAAATGTCAAATGAGAGGATCATAATAAAAGTGTTTGGAAGCACACTGAAAATTTTTGAAAATCAAATGAACATACTAGTAATTTCCTAATCCTGGATTAATAATACACAGGAATATAATTTCCAAGTTTAGAGGAGGAATATTGGTGTTGATTAGTTCTTTATGTATTAGTTTTATGTGTATATATATATGTGCCTATATACACACATATTTCTTTTCCAATTTCTATTACAATGGAACTGTCTGACTCTAACTTTTCTTAAAGGAACATTTAGGTCAGTGGAATCTCATCCTTCCCTGTCACTGTATTTCAATTTCTGATATTTTCACAAACTCAGGTTATTTTTTAGTTGTTTTTTTTACTTGTTTGGTTGATTCTTTACATGAACAAGTAATTGTGAACCTGTCTCCTTCTCTGGTCACTGAAACACAAAGAACAAGATGACACAGAAAAGCCAAAGTTGTGGGAAGAAAAGCAGGACTTGAATTTTACATAACTACATCAATCAGAGAGACAGACTGCCCTTTAGGAATCCATGGGTTTCCCAGTAATGAAAGCTTGGCATCTGTGAAGAAGCACTCTCTGGCTTTTTATTTCTTTACTTTAAGATTAAACAGATGTTAACTTTATGAACCATATAAATTTATTGACCATCAACTATGTGAAAAATTTAAGGCTAAACTCTTGGATGAAGAGTTCTTTAAGCCACTGTGCATTTTCTAGCTTTCATGGTAATTGCTCTCTAATTTAGAAACTGTGAAGAACAAGAATTTCTAGACAATTCTATAATTAGAAAGAGGCATATAATTTCAAACTACTCATATAAGCATATATTACATTAATACATCTGAATAAATGAAGCATGTGAGATCACAAAACAAAAACATGGTCCTAAAACTCCCCACACAGTTATGAAAAGTGCTGTAATGACAAAGCAAAATAATTGTCTTTTGGGTCCAAAGCATGAGGTTTCAAAGTCCTGTAGCTAATAAATATCTATACCCTCTTTATTTCAAATTTATTGCTGTGCATGCATTATCATAATTTGTTTGAAGGATCATGTGTTGATCTAGTGTTTCATTTCAAACAACTCTCTTAAAAGTACTAAGAATTTTTTTCTAATATCCATCACTAATAGTATTAGTACCATAGTTATATCGTGATTTTTGAGCCTAAAGGAGAAGTTTACTTAAAATTTAAAAATTATGTGTCACTGAAAAGGTAGAAGATATACTATATTAAAGCTGGCTTTATTGTCTAGGAAATAGAAATATCAAAGGAATTATTTCCAGGTATTTGGTCATTTTTGATGTATTGATCTGTGTATAATAAATAAAATTTAATTATATTTGCAGATTTATGGAACTATGCTTCAAATTAAATGTTCCTTGAGAAAGAATATTAGTGTTTTTAGCTTCTACATCTATGTCTAGAAAATTTACACAATATCATTAAAATTATATGTTTCCTGTAGAAATGCTATTCACTGTATTGTATTTGGAGGAGATTAATGAATTTGGTATTTTTGCTTCAAATATGTTTTGTCAAAAAAAACCAGAACATGGTTATAAAGCTTTTTTTATATTATATTATCAATTTATGGTGACGTTTTTATTCTCTTTCAAGCACAACTATATATAAAAAATAGTGATTCTTTTTTTGGTGTCATGTTATGTTCCAAAATTCTTATCTTTTGGGAAACAAAATGATAATTTTGGAGTGCAGAATTACATCCTTATAAAGCCTATTTTATTTCCTCCAATTTTAATCATGGATCTAAATTCATATTAAAATGTATTGAACATTTTAGACTGTGTATTATAAACCCATAAACTAAGCTAACTATTTTACTTAGAGACCTGGATCTTCAAATATACAATTCTATTTTACCCACAATGAATTAAAGTAACAGTAAAATAGAAGCATAAAATGAGATAAACATTCACAACGAAAAAAGGAGGTGATCTCCAGTGACAAAAGACTTCCAAGAACTTCTGGAAAACAGAAAGTATGGAATCAGATGAAGGATGCATTTGAGTTCTAATTAGGGCTCCCAAGGAGGGAGATTAAGACCATGACTAGGCATCTTGGAAGTCTATAAGGTAGGGTGCTTCAGATCAGCACAATGGAAATAAAGGGAAGGGAGCTTGTTTGGGTGCACAGAATCTGGGTTTGCAGTCTTATCTCAAAGGAGGCTTTTGCTTACTCCAAGTGAAATTTTGGAGTTGTCTTGCACTCTCATATTGGGTCCTACTTGAGACATAGAGTGTGATTTACATGAGTCTCAAACAGTCTTGAGTGTTGGAAGCCTTGAATGGTCATAGCCAGAAAAACTCTCTTCTACTGATGAAGATATTTTGAAAAGACCACTTTCAGCAATTGTCTGGGAAATGAATCCTTCTGTCCTTATGGTGCCATAAAGCACAGTTCCCTATAGTGACACCACAAAAATTCGCTTTTTAGTCAAAGTTCTGTACTTAGTTTATGGTACTGGTGAGAGTCTGTTCCTGAAAGAAAAAAAAAACTTATAAAAAGGAAAACAGGGCAATTAATTACAGTTTTGACAGCTGTGTAGACTGAATGTCAAATTAATATCATCTTGTGTTTTTCCTGCACTTCTTTTTAGATCCCCTAAATGGACTTTTTTTGGTCTCTACAACTTAGCTGATTGAGTGAAACTCATACATATGCCCAAATCAATTGAGCCTCCCCACCATGATTTTCTCAAGACACAACTACTTCACTGGTCTTTTTATAATTCCTGTATGGAAAGTGAGTACTAAAAAGAAGAGAATTGGATCATCTGTTTTCAAATTGAATCATCTGAGTTTTTATCTCCATTACAACATGGAATCAATGTCCTTCTGATAAGGAGAGTGAATTGACCTAGCTAGGATTGTACTTTCCCCTCTTGCTTTCTGTTTTTTTTTTTTTTTTTTTTTTTTTTTTTTTTTTTTAGTACATAGAATTTTGAGTCCTCAGGTACAGTTTAAATTTTAGTTCGAATCTTGTTAGACATCCTGGTGGAATAGTGTCCACTTAAATAATTAGGATTTCTAAAACTAGAGAATGCGGAAGCATGGTGTAAGAAAATGTAATTGCCAAGTGGGTTAATGGGAGTGATAGAGAATGAAGAATCTTCAACTTTGACAGTCTAGCTCCTAGATCGATGTAGTCTATCTCTTGGTAGCACAAACTGATATAATGTTATGTAATTTAAGAAATATAAGCAACATCATCACCTGTTCCAGAATTCTACCAGGCCAGTACCTTTTTATTTATTTTTTTTTTGTAGGTGACAATACAGTGAATAACATGGTCATAGACCCATATAATATCTTTGATTTTGTTAACTGTGGTCTCATTCACTTTTATGCATGATCCTTTGACACTTTATTAATGGTGCGTGCTTAGGATTTATTGTCCCTAAAAGCAAAATGTAAAAAAAAAAAAATTAAAAAAAAAGTTTGGGTTATTCTGGTTAAAATTATTTCTTCATTAAAAGAGGTCCACTTGTTAATTTATAATGAGAGAATGATGAAAAGAATGATGCTGTCACAAGAACCTAGAAATAGACCTCTCTTCCTAACTGGCTGGATATTTGTAAGAAGTATTTGATAGATAAAATGCAGTGACTGGAAACCACTATGGTACTCAGTCCTCATTCATCCTGTGCATCATCAGAGGCTGGATAAATACAACCAGCGAAGTCAAGTTGTCAACTTGGTTGTCTTGTACAATGTCCATGATATATTTGCTTTGGTATTAAAAGCATGAAATCTCTGATATTTACACTGCATTATCTCTTTCAGAGATCCATCCCGGTTACTGTACCCCCAAAATTTTATAGTCTTCAAAAGTTCCTTCTAGACTCTTGAAAAGTCTTAATTTCTTCCTATAAGTTTATGTACCTTCTTAGCTGAGGTAACATTTTTTACAGTGTAATTAAGGATGAAGTGTGCTGCCAAGTATTCTTCTCTTTAGAAAGAGCTTTTCCACTTTTCATTTTTCAAGGCTAACCCTGAAAGACACTGTACAATGATGCTATTTTATTTCCCTTTACTTCTAAATGAAGCTAACTCATATTTATTTCTAGTAACATTTTGTTAAAAGATGGCCAATTTCTTCTTCTATATGATTTATAAAGGGACCTTTTCCCAAAGAAGGAAATGAATAGGTGTTGTATCAATTCTTTACTCTGAAATTTATTGGGGTATTCTGAGAAAAGTGTAACTTCGTGATTATCTTCTTGATTAGTTATTTGCTTAGTTATTGGTCACACTCTACAAGTGTGACCCTAGGTGAAATGCAAAGGATGATAAAGAGTAAAATAAGTAGAAGGGATACATTTATTATGCTTTTGTAACTGAAGAAAGGTTTGTGAAGTACTTTATGACTTGCATAACTCTCTACCTTCCATTTAAAATCATAAGATAAAATTCATCTTTATTTTTTGTGTTTCACAAATAAACTTCTAAAAATAAAATTTACACCTATTTTTCCTAATCCTGTTCATGATTTTTCCATTTTCTTGATTATATGAAATTTTCATAACTCATACTATCTTGATAATCTGTGTCATTTCCTTGCTTACAAACAATTATTGATTTTTGTCTCTTTTTATTTATAGTTGGCCTCCAGTGACTAAGAGGAAGACTCCTTCCTGTCTGCTCCTCCCAGCCCTGCTCCAGCCTCTCAGCTTCCCAGACCCTCATGCACTTGGTTGTAAATTCTCCCAGAAGCTGTTTTACTGTCTATTTTTCAGAACTAAAAATAAAAAATAAAATAAAAACTTTAAAAAAACGTTAAAATGCAAAATGTTGAGGGAGAAAGCAGTATATATATATATATATATATATATATATATATATATATATATATATATATATATATATATATATTGTAATTAGGCTTTTTTAAAACTTTGAAAATATTTTTCATTTTTTAATGTGGGTCACCCACTGATATTTCATCAAAATATAACAGTTTCTTTGTTGAGTTCAGGTAACCAAGGAATAGCCACACCCTCAGAACAAAATAAAACACACACATACAAAAAAAAAGAAAAAAAAACCCAGAATAATCTTTAACCTAACGTTTTATAAAATGTCTCAGATCCTCATAACTTGCACACAAGCTTCTGTGTTCAGTTGAATTGTAACTGCTTTTTGTATTTGGAGAGAGTGTGACTACTGAACTTGAAACCTTTTATTCTGAGTGTCTTGGTGGGTTTTGGTGAGATTAAGTAGGTGACAGGGTGAAGAGAAAGTGGGGAGTTCTTCCCTATTATAACATGAATTTTTCTCCACAGTCTACTCTCAGCTGCCAGATCTCAAGTTTTTCTTACACTGGTATACTTTAACTATTCTTACTTCCCCTTTACCAATAATTTTTAACAGCAGTTTATCAAACTACACTTATTAAGAACAATTTTAAAAATAAAATTATAGTTCACCTTACCAGTCTACACTTATTGCTAATGGATTCACTCACCTGCTATGCCTGTTTTTAGTGTCTGAAAAACATAGATATTATTTTCCATATTTAATCCAGTTTCTTACATGTATATCCTGGAAAGAAAATCTGGTCTGGAAATATTCCATTTTGATTGAATGCTATATTCAAGAAAATAATATTTAAACATGCTAAACATATCTACAGAATTTCTCAAGAAGCTATGATTTAACCAAATAGAATATCCTTAAAAGAAAAAAACTATGGTCAGCTTCAATAAAGCAAGAATAGAATCCAAGTATTTATCATTAATGATAGATTATAGATGATACATACAGAATAACCACAAGATTTAAAGAAAAAATCATATTCAACCTGGTATTCTAAACTGAAGCAGACTGTCAATTAATGATAAATAATAAAAGATTTTCATTAATGATAAAATTCTAAAAAAGCAATTTTTGTGCCTCATTTCAAAGAGAGTTACTCAATATAGAAAAAAATAAAACTAAAAGAGCACAGTTTGTGGACAGAAATAGTGGTTCTAACTACAGAGCTCAAGAAAGTTATGCTGATTCTGCAGTAGACCTTGAAAATAGTTTTGTTAGCTTACCTCAGTCCTACCTTTAAAATGATGCTTTAATAGAAATATTAGCTAGTAAATAATCAAATGATTGAATACAGCAAAAGTTAAAAAATTCTAGTGATCTATTTTTCATACCTCACACACAAAAAAATGAGTATTGGAAAATACAGGAAAAACAAAGTGATAAAAAATAAAGCAAAAACCGACTAAACAAATAATGGAAAGTCAAGTTCTGCATATGAAACACAGTAAAATGTGCACTCTTTGTAACATTTGATGAGATAGAAGAAAGTAGTACTGATTGTTCTTGATGGTAAGAACATCCCTCCATGAGCAGCATTCATGTCCTGATATTGGATGTTAGAAAGGCTAATAAATTAGAGAAAGAAAGCATTCTTACTTCTTGTGTGTGTTTTGTGATGAAATCTATTTTAAAGTCAAATTTGTGGAAATGCTTACTGGTTTTTAACCTTCATAAATTTTCTGTAAACAATGAATGCAACACATATTTATTTTTAAAAGGGAATAACTAACTGACGAAGCATGAACACAGGTACTTGTAACTATTGAAAAATAGAGTGGGGTGTGGTGGTGTGTACAGATGCTGATACTCAGAAATAATAAAGTTTCCAATGTAGATTAAGCAAGAAATCACAGAATGCATATCATTCTGATTTCATAAATGATAATCAATTAAACACTAAAGCCTTTTAATATTTGATTCATTAGTCCTGAAAAGAAAGAAGTGGCCCCATAAGCTAAATTGGTTTTCTTCGCTCTCTAATTGCTATTGGAAAAAATAATGGGAACACCTAATACATTGTGAAGGGTCTTCTATGTATATATTTCAAGATTATGGTCAATATCAGACAATAGTAGTATGTATGGCTAAATTTATTGCCTTTTAGAACTTTACATAGTTGCAGATAGAGTGGAGGATGCTGATTTGGGTCTAAATTTTAGAAACTACTGTTTTATATGGTACTGGGGATTGAAACCAGGGGTGCTTTATCATTCATATATATTCACAATTCTTCAATATTTTATTTTGAGAACTGGTCTCTCTTAGTAACCAAGGGTGGTCTTGAAGTTGTGATCCTTCAAGGCCTCAACCTCTATGATATTTCAGATTACAGGTATGTACCACCACATCAGGCCAGGACACTACCTATTAATTTTTACATGCATCTAATAATCAAAACTATTTTAAATATTCCTGCCTTTTCTTTTATTTAAAATATTCAATACTAACTTTCTGACATTGCTGGAGAGAATCTGCCCCTTCCCTCCTCCCACTCTGCTTGGGGCACACACAGAAAGAAACCAGAAAAACTCGTCTCAAAATATAGTAAAATTCACTCTACAGCCATTCATTTCTAAACAGAACAAAAAAAAACAAACAATTATACTGAAGCCAGAGACAATGGAACAGGCCTGTCATCACCAACAGCTCTGGAGGCTGAGGCAGGAGGACTGCAAATTGGAGGCCAGCCTCAGAAACTCAGTGAGAGTCTGTCTCTAAATAAAATATAACAAAGGCTGGGGATGGGGCTCAGGAGTTCAATGTCCCTGGATTCCATTCCTGGTACCAAAAAATAAAAAAAAAATGCAGACTTCTTGTGCTCATGCTGGACATACCTAGAAATGGATGATTACAGCAAAGACAAAGATGGAGGCAATGAGATTCATGAGGTAGAGGAGATTCTGGTGCGAGAAAACCTCTCTAAGGGCTTGGACTTTGTCTGTGTTCATGGCCCAGAGATGGAACAGTACAAGATGGCAACCTCCAATTCCATGCCTGTTGGCAGAGGAGGACACAAACGTAAAGGGAAGAACAAAGGGCTGGACTCCGCTGGGTCTTGGGCCTCCTCCTGGCCAAAGCAGAGGCAGGAGAACAAAATCAGCCAGGAGACTCACGGCACCAACAGTCACAGGGTCACAATCTGGATTTTTTTGGCACCAAGGATGGAACCCAGGGGCCCTCAGCCACTGAGCCCCACTCCCAGCCTATTTGTATTTCATTCACTGACAGCATCTCACTGAGTTGCTGAGGCCTTGCTGTTGCTGAGGCTGGCCTCCAAGTTGATATCCTCCTACCTCAGCCTCAGCGACAGGCAGAAAGGGGCCTGGCCTGAGGAAAAGGCAACAGACCAGCCAGGGACACTGCAGCACAGGGCACCAAGGTCTGAGCACTTCAGAAATGGCATGAGACTGACTTTAGAACAAGAACACAGTGAAAAACGCTGTCACCATGGCCCCTGCGGCCCAGATCGGTGCTTCACTAAACGTGGCATCTGTGGGCAGAGTGGCTAATAGCTGGGGACTCAGATGTCCCAGTCTCTCCCTGGGACTTCATTTTCCTGTCACCCCAGAGTTGGCACAGCAGGACTCGTGTCACCTTCTGGATGGCCACTCAGATGGGCCATTTGTCCTGTAGACCACGTGGACAGGATATCTGTGACAGAAACGCTGTCCTAGCTTTCCCTGGCCCCCTGGCATACCCGTGGTGGTCTTCTTACAGACCCTCTCCCTGCCGCCTGTGGCTGTGTAGGACAACCGCTGATGTCCCTATTGTAAAAAATCTGGAGACATGAAACCTTGAGCATTTTGTAAAGGAGGAAGTTCAGCAATCTCAGGGGGAGAGAGTAGGGACTTGTCCTGACTCCTCTTGCCACCAATGACCTCTCTGAACTCCCTGCACTTGCTCCGCTGAGCCATAAGTGGACCCTCAAACACACCAACTCATCTCTGCCCCAGGGACTTTGCACCCGCCAGGTTCTCTAGATGGACCTGTATCACTCTTCCCCAGTCACCCCATCTTCCTTCTCTGCTCTATTCTTACCCCGGGGCCCTGGGATGACACTGACGCTCTCACACCTTACGTTCCATCCCTTTGTATTATTAGCACCCACAGAAGCGCCTAGTGCTTAACAGCACCTTACTGACAAATGTCTGGAATGAAAGGTGGGTGACATCAATGGCAGGGTGTGGGCCTTAGAAGCTTTCTGAATGTTTAACATGGTCATTTCTTGCAAATCACTACCCTCTGATCTCTAGGAAATGGGTTGTTTTATGCACTAGTGTCACAGGGGGCAAGAGCCATGTGACATCTGTACTGTCCACCTCCCTCCCAGCCTGGACTGCCCCAAACCTCAGGGAAGAAGGACCAACTGCACTCTCCACTCTAGGGGCCCTTCCACACCCCACTTTACAGGTCACAAGCTGAGCCGTGGTGGCACTCCTGCTAACAGGAAAGCCTTTCAGCTGAAAGCTACCTGAGCCTGCTCCACCATCCTCTTGTCCTGGGGCTGTCCCCGTGGCTCCACCATTTTGGCTCCTACAGCACCACTCAAAGCTCCCCAGGTAAGATCTCTGCCCCAACGAGGTACCAGAGGTGGCCAAGGCAGCCACCTCCATGTCTCAGTTGTCTGTGGCCTTCATCTCTCCCTAAGTCCTAAGGCCCTCACTCTGATGTCACACTGGCTGACTCAGGCTGAATGGCTGTGCCACCTTGCCAGCCATTTTCTCAGCCTGTCTCCAAGGGACAGCAAATCATTCCTTCAAAACTGTTCCCTCACTCACCATCCTGCTCCAGAGCAAAGTGGTCCTCTGGCTGGCTGGCACGGCCCAAGCCTTCACTGACTGGTTTCCTGTGGTCACCACTGCTCCCACTCTTTTTGAAGGCAGCCCCCGGCCAAAGCCAGGAGGTCTTGGCAGACTCCTTAACTCCTACCCAGATTTCACCGCCACATCCAGAGCTGGGGCCAAGCTGCTTTGCCCCCAGATCCTCAATTCACCTTAGATTTTCTGAAATTCTAGGAAGAGTCTCGTGTCACCTTTGCCTACTCTTCTGTAAGTGTCGCCGACACTCCTACCTGGGGTCCAGTCTTTCCCATGGGATCTCTCAGGCACCCTGCAGGGACTCATCTGCAGTTTCCTCAATTTGATGTCATGGCACTGAAAGCCAAGAACCAGCTCCACAGTCAATTCCAAAAAAACACAAAAAATGCACACAAATATTTTCCATGAGAGACTTCCCAGCAAAAAACAGATTCAGGGATCAGAGGCCAAAAGAAAAAGAAAAGAAAAAAAAGTCAATTTCCCTCTTCTAAGAAGTCTCACATGTTTTCCAATTTTTATTTTATTAAGATTTGTAAGCCAGTTGTCATGGTGCATGCCTGCAATCCCAGTGGCTCTGGAGGCTAAGGCAGGAGGATGGCAAATTGGAGGCTAACGTCAGCCAAATTGGGGCTCTAAGAATCTCAGCGAGACCCTGTCTCTGAATAAAATACAAAAGAGCTTTGGGGACGAGGCTCAGGGGTTAACTGCCCCTGAGTTCAATCCCCAGTGCCTTCCTCCCCAAACTGGCAGTACTGTGGGTTGAACCCAGGAACAGTCATTCTACCTATGACTGTTTTGAGACAGGGTCTCACTTCTTTGCCAAGGCTGTCCTTGAACTTGTAATCATCGAACTAACTGCTCCTTGCCTGAACAAGTGGTTTGGTGTAGAAATTTCATATTTAGAATCTTATTGGCTAAGAACAACTGCTAAAATATGTGCAGGTGATTGCCCAAAGATATTCACTTTGATGCTAACTGTGACTGAGAAAGAACTGAAATGTCCACCAGAAGACAATTGACTAAAATCAACACTTCTTTATCCTTGCAGTGCAGGTTCCTGCTAAGAAATTTGAGGCAGGATTACTCTGTGGCATGCTAACTGTCCTTGAAATATTCTTATAAGACATGAAAGTGTAGATATCATTTTGATTGTAAGTGTTGCTGTTGTTATTGTTATAATAATAATAATAATAATAATTATTATTATTATTATTATTATTATTATTATTATTATTATTTGGTACTAGGGATTTAACCCAGGACCACTTAACCCCTGAGCCCTGTCCCCAGCTCCTTTTATATTTTATTTAGAGACAGGGCCTCACTAAGTTGCTGAGGCTGGCCTCCAGCTTGTGATCCTCCTGCCTCGGCCTCCTGAGCTGCTGGGATGACAGGCTTGAGCTTCTGCACTAAGCATTAATTTTAAACATTTGCACACTGAAAATTCAGAAGAAACAGTTATTTTCCCCCAGAGGAATACTCTACATACATGAAAACTTCCTGCATATGTGCCCAATGGGAGGCAGGGCCCTTACCTTGTTCGGTGTTGATGGTGGTGGGTTTGAAGGCCTTACCCAGGATGGTTTCACAAATGTTGCTTGAGATGGAGAGGGAAAAGCCAGAGCCCAGGCCGTTCCCTTTGTAATGAAACTCATCCAAAAGGAGGACGATCAAGCCTGCCACAAAGAACTGCAGAATTAAAATAAATTAATTAATTAAAGTGAACTCTGTGTTACTGGCCCCAGTGCCCTGGTTCCTTCCATCTTCAATGACAGGGCTCTCTGCTATGAGGGCCAAATAAGAGACCCTTCTCAATCTGCCTCATGGGAATTCAGAAGCCAAAGCCAGGGTCTTTCAATTCTCTATTATTTTTTTTAATCTATTTTTTAGTTGGAGGTGGACACAACATCTTTTTTTTATTTTTATGGGGTGCTGAGGATCGAGCCCAAAGCCTTGTACATGCCAGGTGAACCTCTGCCACTGAGCCCCAGCCCCAATATTTTTTTTTTGTTTCTTAATTGTTTTGGGGTTTGCAGGTGGACAGCAGGCCTTTATTGATTTCAATATTTCTCATTGTAGATGGGTGCAGTGTCTTTATTTGAATGAATAATTTTAGGCGGTGACCAGCCTCCAACCCGGGGCCTTACCCTGCTCAGGCCAGTGTTTAGCCTTGAGCCTAGCCCTGAGCCTGGCATGGCCCCAGGTCTGGCTGAGTACTGCTGAGGAGGAAGAGGGACAACAGGGTCACTCAGGAAGCGGGGTGAGAGTGGGGGTTCACCTGAGTGGTGATCAGAATGCAGATCCCAGAACCCAGCTTTGAGGGGGTCCCTGTCCATGCCTATCATCACATCCCTAATGGACTGGCCGATGGTGACAATCATGCCAAACACTAGGGTCCTAAGAAAATCTTGAGCAGAGTGTGGCAGGAATATAGATGACAAATACTGACACTGCCCATAGGCAAGTGCTTTACTAAACTTCAGACCAGTCATCCTAAATTCTTTTTTTAAAAAATGATCTTGAATTCTTAATATGGAAAAACATTTTTAAAAATTTGTCAACGGTAAGGAGAAAACTTCTGAGGCTGTAGCTCAGTGGTAGAGGCACTGAGTTCCATTTTCAGGTCTGCAAAAAAAAAATATTAAAAACAAAGAGAGAAAGAGAAAAAACACCCAATTTGGGCTTTAGAAAAATAATGAAAATTTTTTGTTTGTTTGTTTTGATTTTGGTACTAGGGATTGTACTCAGGGTCACTCAACCACAGAACCTCATCCCCAGCCCTATTTTGGTTTTATTTAGAGACAGAGTCTCACTGAGCTGCTTAGGGCTTCGCTGTTGCTGAGGTTGGCTTTGACTCACAATCCTCCAGGATCAACCTCCCGAACTGCTGGAATTAGAGGTGCGCACCACTGCACTAAGCCAAGTACATTACAAAATGTCAAAAATAAAAATTAAAAAAAAAGAAAACCACTTATTAGTGCCTTAGAAGGATAATGCATTAATTTAAGGCATTGAATAATAAATGCATTAAATATTTAATAATGCATTACTTAATTCATTAATGATTAATGCATTAATACATAAATATATTCTACAATCTTGATTTGTGTCTGAAACTCACAATTTAAGTTAGATGGATTTCTCACTGAATTATTTAACCTACTAACTTAAGATTTCTAAGACATGCTGTATGGAAGATGGCAGAGCAGAAAATTGTAAATATTGTTTTCTAAATAGCACATTCCAGTTAACAGAGGCTAGGCTTGGCTGACTCTGAGGCTGGACCCCATTATTGGGGCTGCCTATCATTTGATACAGCTAATACTCGTAACCTAGTTTAACAGCATGTAGAAACTGAGACTCCAGAACTATTATCTAAATTTCTTCCACATCAAAAAATCTAATCAACAGCAGAGCTGGACTGAGAGGATCACCTATTTGCTCATTAAATCCTTTTAAATACAGAAGAAAAATAGCACTTGCTAAATAACTACCATGTGTTAGGCACTGTGAGAGTGATTATTTAATTTAATCCTCTTTTTTTTTTATACTGAGGACTGAGCAGACGTGCTTCACCTCTGAGTCTCATCCCCAGCCATTTATTATTTTATTTAGAAACAGGGTCTCACTGAGGTGCTTAGGGCCTCACTAAGTTGCTGAGGTTGACCTCCAAATAGTGATCCTTCTGCCTCAGCCTCCAAAGCTGCTGTAATTAGAGGCATACTCCACAGCATCTGGCTTTGATTGAATTCTTATGACAGCTCTGAAGTAGATGTCACCTCCTTTGTGAGGTATGGAAATCATGGCTGGTGAAGGGGTGACCTCCATGCACTGATCCTTCAAGTCCATCCTCTGGGGCATTCCTGCCCTCCCCTGCCCTGCCTGGCCTTCCCCCATACCCAGCACCTCCCAGATGTGCTCTCTCACTAACAGGCCATGGAGCACCTACAGGGTCGGCAGGCAAAGCACACAGGCCAAACTGGGCTGTTTTCATGCCCCCAATTTTAGAGCCAATTCAAATTCTCAACTAGACACCAGAAATTTACCCATGATCTTTCTTAAAGTTCTGGGCTCATGTTGAAGAGGGCTTGGTCTTTTGGGGTGTCACCCACTTCAATCATCTTGGTGCAAGCCAAGAGCTGCATGATGAGGCCCAAGGTGACCATTGCAGAGATACCAAGCTCCATGAGTGTGCCTAAGGAAATGGGCAGCCACAAAGCCCCTGTGAGCTCAAGAAAGAAAGACATTATTTAATAAAATGAACGTACAGAATTGAATGTGACCCCTTTTCCACATTGGATGGGCTTCAGGTTGCTGGCAGCAATTATAGCATAACCCCCCAAAACCAAAGATAAGAACACAACTGAGTCCCTCTGTCGAGCCCACCAGACACCATGTCATTTTGTTTGAAAAGTCACGTACCCCTCAAGAGCCTGCTGCATTCCCATCCCCATGGACAGATCCATTCTGGATGGACAGAGGACAGAGAGGCCCGTCCTTCATCAGTTCATAAAACTGGAGAACATTCCAATCATTTCCTGAGTCTGCAGATGGGGCTGGCACATTTGGATCTAGTTGGGAATCAACCTTCCCTTTCCATCACGTTCAGATGAGCTCTGATTCTGAGTGACTGGAACCTTTTTGGAACCCCATTTTTAAAGCGCGTCCATCAAATGCAACATCAACATACACAAGAAAATCATTTCTAGACCCACAGGTGACTGGTTAGATTTGACCCTCCGCTGTCACTCGTGGTTTTGATCCATATATTTCACCTGTAGATATGAAAAAGATGCAGCTGAGAAACCACTAGAGAGTTCTAGAGAGTGTTCTATGTCTACTCACCATCTCATTTCAGGGATTTCAAACACTCTAGTTTTTTTAAGTTTTCAGAAATTCTCAAGCAGAGACTTATCTTGCTCTTCCAGGTTTTGTATTGCATTCAAACCCAACTCTAAAGAAGATGGTGTTTCCCAGGCTGAATGCACCGTTGATCAGGCTATTGGACGTGGCACATGCAGAGTTTCCAGGCCACAGAGCTGCCCATTCTCTGAGCTCCACAGAAAGGCTGTAGTTCAATTAAATGGTGCTGGTCCAGCAGAAAAGAGGCACAGTGAGTCTGAGCCTCCCTCTGTTGGAGGCCAGAATCCCTCACATCCAGTAGAAAGGGTCCACAGAATCTGAGGCCATAACACCAAACAAAGGATCTGGAAACAAGTAGAAACCAAAGGAGTGGCACATGGTTCCCCCCTCTCCCCCTTGCCCCAACAACAGCACAGGAGACCGGATTGACCTGACAGCAGACTAAGAAGATGAAAAGGGGGATGGCTCGCCACAGCACCTTTGCCTTCAACTGGATCTGCAGAAGAGGTAGAATCAGAGGACATGAAGTTTCCCAGTAAGTCACTAAAAATAGAGTCCAACAGACACTTTCTCTGATCACCAAGAAAGGCCAAGTTGGGCTGGGGGCACAGCTCCATGGGGAAGCACTTGCCGAGCATGCATGATGTTCTGGGTTTAGTCTCCAACAGAAAACCTCCACCAAAAAAGCGAAGAAGCCAAACCATGCACCAAGCAGAGTCCTGAAAGGTGAGTCTCATGCTTTCTGTGGACAAAGCCAATGCAAAGATGTCCGTAGGTATCACGTCTGGGAATGCTCATATTATACAGCATCATGATCTTCCCACTGCTTAAGTGAGTTCAATGGCAAAGCTGTACTCTTAACCATTGACATGAACAGTTTAGATCCTCAAGGAGGGGCAAGAGGAAGGCAAGTTCAAAGACAGCCTCAGCAAAAGTAAGGCAGTGAGCCACTCTATGTGACCCTGACTCTCAATAAAAAGCAAACTAGGTCTGGAGACATCTCTCAGTGAGTGGTTGCTTCTGAGTTCAATCCTAGGGATAAGTAAGTAAGTAAGTAAGTAAGTAAATAAATTCTTTCTGTTGTTGATATTTTTAAAATAATATTTAATCTTTATTTTATTTACCTCTTCTCTGATGTTATTATTTTTTCTTCTACTAGCTTTGGGTCAGGCATGTTCTTGATTTTCTACCTCCTTGAAGAGGAAGTCTTGGTTGTTTTCTTTTTTGATATAGGTATGTACTGATCTAATCTTAAAATTGCCTCTGCTCTATGATATAGGGTTTTTTATTTTGTGTTTCTATCATTTTTCTCAAGAATCTTTAAAAATTTCCATTCTGTTTGTCATCGACTCTGCTATTTGAGAGCTTTTTGTTATAATCGCAGACATGCAGGATGTTTCTGAAGTTCCACCTGTTGTAGGTTTCCAGTTTTATTACATTGTGTTCAGAAAAAAAAAGTTATTTCAAATGATTTTTAGCTTTTAAAATTTGTTAAGGTTTGTTTTATGACTTAATCTGTTGTCTATTCTGGAGAATGTTGTTGGTACTGTTGTGAAGAATTTGTCGTCTTTTGCTTTTTGTTGGAAAGTTCAGTTAAGCCTATCTGCTCTGCAGTGTACTTTAAATTCTGTGTAAAGCAAGAAGAGACAGAAGCAAGGTGTTGTGTATATTGTATTTCTGTGTGAGATTTTCCAGAGTACTTATGGTTTTTTTTATGTGACTTCTGGTAACAAATAGGGTTTATTGTGTGTGCGTGTGTGTGTGTGTGTGTGTGTGTGTGTGTAGCGGCGTTGTATGTTGTATTTCTGTGTGCATGCATACTCAGTGTTTGTTTATATCATGTGCATGCCTTCAGCAATTGTAGAGTATATAGGAATGTATAAGCCTGCATTTGGAAAGTATACATTATAATTGCATGTCCGTCAGTACCTGGGTGATAACAGGCAGGTGTATTTGTGGGTATGTATATATTTTTTTAGAAAGGAAGTGGTGGTGTGTGTATTCGGGGAAAGCAGGGATAAAGGTGATTTATGCATCTGTGTTTTTGTTGGAATGGCAGTGAGTTGTGGGTCATGCACCTGTTTCTAAATGTGAGGTGTTTTAATGATATCGGTGGTGAAAGGGGTTTTAATGAGTGTGCATCTTTCCATGTATGTGCCTCAGCAAGAGGTGTTCACAGGTCTCTGTGGCTGGGTGGCATGTGTGGATAAAAATCTCTTTGAACTTCCCTAAGATTGAGTGGAACCAGAAATACCCTGATTACAAAAATGTAACATTCTTAACCCTAAATGACACAGGTACAACCACCCACATACACACATAAACATGAGTCCATATTCCCAGAATCACTTGATACGCAAACACCAACTCCAAAAAACACATAAAGTTTCTCAACCCTCTCCAAATGTACACAACAATGATGTCACCTACAATCTACTCATTGTCATTTCCCAAATACATACATAACACATGTATTGCCTTAATACACATATTTTACCCTGCACTCTAATGTCACACCCTTCCCTAAACAAAAAAAATGAAATTAAATTAAAAAATCAATATTTTGTGAATATCGAAAAGTATTCACCAAAATACTCCATTCAAACACTCTTCTTAATAATTATTCACAAGTCCCATCATGTCATAATAACCCATATACACTGTCAGTACCTAATCCTCTTAACTTGTATTCCCATATAAATATAACTTCTATATTATCTCAGTGGAAAAACACACTACGCATCTACTATTTGAGAATGAATACTCAGCCATTACACTTCCTAAATACTTTCACAGTCCTAGATTATACAAGTCTGGGAACACACATGTCCATCTGAATCTACAAACCCACAGTACTCCCACAGACCTAAAGTACATGCAGCCACTCTCTCACTATTAAAGGGCACAGAACTCATTATTAATGTACAAAACTGCTCATTCTTTCTGATATACTCAGTTAACAGCACATAACACTGTGGAGCTCTAAAATCCTCAATAGCATAAACTTCCTTCCTTTTGAGTGCAGAGACTCAGTGATTCCACTACCTCCTTGAGAATGAGAAGTGAGGGGTTTGTGGTCTAAATTGATTAAAATAAATCTATGGCCATTCTGCATATTTTCTTGAAGCACCTTTGTGTGTTGATCAACGTGGTTAGGTCAATGAGAGTTTTATACATATATCTCTGGGTACATTCTTGCAACATGATTCTGAGTGTGACTTTGTGTTCGTTTTTGCATATTTGTCTGTTTCTCTAGATATATACATGCCAAGATTGCCAATGTCCACATGTTTAAACAAAAAAAGCCATCTCCATTATATCATGATTTTGTATATGTGTAAATAGATCAAACTGTAAACTTTCCATGTGTGCAGTTCATTCCACACCAATACCTCAATTAACATGCAAAACATATCCCATCAAAACCCAGAAAATTTTCAAGACACTCTATAAAGAAAAAGCTCCACTTCATTCCTGTCACTGCAACAGTAGCAACTTCATTTAATAGCAAACCTCACGTGTCAGTAGGTCCTATATTTAATCAGTGCATGTAATTGTTCAGAACCCTTCACTCATGAAAAATTTTCATGTTCATATATATTTTTTGTGAGAGGTGTCAGAATTCATCTTCCAATCCCCATTCTAGGCAAAAGTTTCTGGACAGGGCGAATCCTTAACAGTGACTCTCAGGTCCACCAATGCACTATGCTCACTTATGGTGGGCATCTGAGACAGAGGAGATTCAAACACCAGAGATTACTTTAGCTAAGGAAGGGCTTACTTTGCATGTGCCAACTGACACTGAAAAATACCTTATTGGGTCTTTTTGTAGACACTACTTTGTAGAAACATGTTTTAACTGGATGGATTTTCATGGGGCCTGATCAGCAAAATTCCAGCTCATCTAGTTACAGAGCAAAAGGTGGGCTCTATTGAAGGTCCAGCTCAGCACAGCAGTGGTGTCTGATCCCTTGTTTGGGTCTGTGCTGCCCCCTGTGTGGCCTGCAGAATATCACAATGACAGTATATATGAAACGTCTTCATACTGTCAGTCTCAAGTACTGTCTAGGTCCTTCTATTCATACATACATGGATACTGACACTGACTGGTCACTGTGAGGGTAGAACCACTGTGGTCATCATTCCTTCTCATCCTAGAACTCCTCCCTGTGCAGAGTGTCTTATACTTAGTCCACGACATCATTTGATAAATGCAACTCTGTGCTAAGATCCCACTTGTTCAGCATGTTGGGCTCTACAATGAACCAGGTATCCACCAGAGATCTGACCAGGACCAGCCAGAATCAGTAGGGAAGTTAAGATAGCATTGTGTCCAAGCTTTTCACACACATTTCTTATGAGCTCTAGGTGGGATGTGCTTGAATTTGAGGGGAGCTATCTGGATCTTAATGTTGACTTTGTTTATGTCGATTCCTCAGGCCCTCAGAGAGTTCCTGGCACTTTTCACTTTTGCATGACTCCTCAGTCTACTTATAAATGAGGAGTATGAGTAGTGAGAACATGCTAGCAAACTGACTCCACAGTCTACTTATAAATGAGGAGTATGAGGAGTGATAACATTCTAGCAAACTGACTCCAGAGTCTACTTATAAATGAGTAGTATGAGGAGTGAGAACATGCTAGCAAACTGCTGTCCACGGAAACCCGGGGGAAGGAAATTCTTGTCTGCTTCATCTTTGAACTCCTGGTCTTGGCCATCCAAAATAACAGTATTTTTAATTTAATTTTAATTTTTATATGAAACTTTCAAAGTGGCCATTAGACCCATGTGGATAAAGCAGAGGACATTCCCATTCTCTTCTGGACCGCTGCTCTGATGATGGCACAGTGTATGTTCTGTGAGTTTATATTCCTGAAACTGTTGGCATCACAGTTTGCATGTCAGCTTAATCTGTTTCAAAGAGAAAGGGATAATGTCCCAATGGAAGAAAGTAGTTACAATTTGACTCCTTACAGCTCCACTCTCTCATTAGAAGGTTTGCAATTGTTTGCAGCATCCTGTTTGAGGCCTCTGACTCCCCAGAACACAGAGAGGGTCTGAGAACCCAGAACAGAGATGTAGATGATCCTGACTATTAATATTAGTATCACTATATTTTTCTTTCCAATAACGAAACCCAGAAACTGAATAAATTATACAGGTGGGTGTGTTTAGCTTACAGTTCTGCAGGTACAAGACCATGGCACTAGCAAACACTTTTCTTTAGTGAATACCCTCTTAGCTGCATTGCATGATTGATTCATTTGCTCTTTTTATATAACAGGAACTAACAAGGGTTTGAGAAATCTGTATTCTTACTTCTGACTCTCATACCATCAAATGTCCTCACCACCTCCAAGCAGACCCTTCCTCACACAGATTTCACAAATCTCATTGTGGCCATACTGAGCACCAAGCCTCAATCACACAATCCAGTGTGGGATAAAAAACATCCAACCCTAGCAACCATCATAAGCTTATTTGTGTAGAAGAAAGAATGAGTCAATCTTAAGTAACTCAGTTGATGATGTCTGTGTCTCTAAAGGTTGGACATAGAGCAAAGATTATGATTTAAGCTGTGACGAGGAAGAGCCTGCAGGTAGGAACAGCCCTTGGGGTATGACAAAATGGGAAAGGTTTCATGGTAAGATTTGAGTTCACCTACTGATGTGGGAAATAAGGAATGGGAATAAAATTGAGAAAACAGAAATATGTATTATTTTCATAAAAAGAAGGGTTAGTAGACCTTCTGACATCCTGTTCATAAGAAGACAACTTTTGCTTTGAAAGGTAAACACAATCTTCCATGTTAAGTCCGATTCTGTCCTAAATTTGCCTCTAATAAACATCAAGTAACCTGGCTTTCATTATTTATTATTTTTTGGCATTGTGCATAAAAGAAATAAGATCTGCACTTTAGGTTTGACCCACAAGGGAAAAAATCTAGTGGACATACTTTCTTAGAAGCACTTTGCAAACCTGTAATTGAAGCTCTCACTAGTGATAAGTAGTGAGTAAGAAGTCACAATTCCCCTTTGAATGTTATCTTTTTAGAGCAGCACTTTCTCTTCTGTGTTTTGTCTATTTCTGGTCGAAAATGAACTCTCAAATGTGGGCAACTTAAAGAAAATTGTTTCTGTGCACCCTGGACAGGCCACTGTGTTCTCCTGTTAAAGAGTGGGGAGAAGTTCCTCCGTGAACATGTTTCTAACCTCCAGTCTTTGTCTAATTCCCAAGCACTTGGACTAGGGAAAATCTGAATTTGCTTGTATTTAAGAGGCCTAAGTCCAGAAAATCAGGAAGACTGTGGCTGTCTCTTGGAAGAACAGGATGACACAGAATCCCTACCAAGTACAATGGCAGAATGTGAACTGGTGGAAAGGAGCTCTTGGGATGCTAGATCTATTTCTCATTGCAGAGGTGAGGTGATGGAGATGAGGAGACCGGAATGCAGACAAGAGGAAGAATGGAGAGCTTTGACTGTGCATTCTAGAACACCAGGAGCAGGAGCAACTTAAGTTCTCACCTTGAATTTAACTCTGCCTTTCCTTTTTTTAAGGCCACATCATGACCATCACGGCAATGGTCCACAAAGAAAACATAGAAAGTGATTCAGAGGATGAGGAGGAGGACAAAAGGACAAGAAATCTGCAAGTAATTGATTTTCTATTGGTTTCTCTTAATTATTCTTTCTTATGTAAAAACTCTGTAGATTTTCCATGTTTCATCTTTCCCACATTTTATGACTTTTCTAAAGGTGCTTTCCTCATCCAGATCTTAGATGTCCTTGGACCTTCAATGTCTGTTAAATCTCTCTGCACTAACATTCTTAGTCTTTCCCTACTTTTTTTTACCACAAGCAACACCACTGAATCATGCTGAGTAATACTGCATACCCATATACTGAGTTTGAGTTGTAGGGAGCATCATAAATACTGAGTTGTTGCCTGATACATGAGACACAAACAATATGGTTCTGGTTTACTGACCACTGAATAGCTGGGTTCTGACTTTGCTGGCTCTGAGCATGCATGAATGTATCCTTCCTTTCCTAGGTCAAGATTACGCAATTGGAATGTAGGTCCCTTAACATGAATTGTTTCCAGGGGCCCTCTCCTGATTCAATATATGGGCTTAATGCAGCAAAGGCGATAAAGCAGTTTAGGAAGAGGAAATGTGAGTCTGGAAATAATGGGAAGGAGAGCAGTGGTCAAATCAGTCCACATATTCTCCTTTGCTTTCTCAAGTTTCTTTGTTGCACTTTTTTGCAATCCATCAGAATCAATTAGAGCACTGAAGATTCAATAGTTGCATGTGACCATGGCCATGCAAGGGAAGGTGCAATTTGGTAAAAATCAGTGCAGGAAGCTCTCTGAGGATTGGCACTACAGAGGGTAGGGCTAGAGGAGCCAGGGTCCTTGCTCCACCCTGTGTCATCACAGATGCTGCTCTTCAGGATTCCAGATGTATGCTACTCAGCCTTTACACCCAGATGTCCTAGAGAACTCTTCCCATTGCCTCATGTTCACTCTCTAGGAAAGCAGCGTCAGAAGGTTCTGAAGGTGAATATCCATGAGAATTTCTTTCTGAGGACATTCATAGACACTCTTCCCACAGACAACACCCTCAGCTGAGGGCAGCTTACCAGTCTCAGTGCTCCCTGCCCAGACCCCAGGAGAGATCAGGGCCCAAGTTCATCTTGCATTTTCTGAGGACAATTGTGGTCCTGGCCACACTCTGTGGCCAGCAACTCATCCCAAGTGACCTTTTTACCTTGTTCTGTTTTATAGACCCCATAGGACACCAGGGAGAGCAGAGACTTTGGCCCTGGAACACAGGAGAGATGATACCTGCAGTGCACAGCAGCTGAAATTAACCTGTAAGACTCGGAGAAGGAGCTTGTTTTTCATTTCCAATGACATAACTGTCTATATTATATGGAATTTGCAGACTTATATGTTCTTTGTTTAATAATTTTAATATTAGTATTTCATGCCAAATTTTTCTATTAAATTATATTTAATGGTAACAGTTGCTTTTAAAATTCATTCTGTATAATAAAACACACTTGGGAAGAGAGTTGGGTGGGAAAGTGAGGGAGAAGTGGAATTGCACGGAAGATGGAAGGAGACCCTCGTCATTATACAGAATACATGTATGATGATGTGAGGGAAAAAAAAAGAAGTGTGTCACATTAGATTGGGTAGAGAGAACTGATGGGAGGGGAAGGGAATGTAAGGAGGGAAAGGAAGGTCAGATGAATAAAACAGACATTAGTATAGCTGTATGCATATTCATGACTGTATGACCAATGTGATTCTGCAACCTGTACACTCAGAAAAATGAGAAATTATACCCCATCTTATTCAAAAATTTGATATGTCAATATCATTGTACTGTCATGTTTAACTAATTAAAACAAATTTTAACAACACACACACTAAAAGAGGAATATGTTCCTGAGGCAGATCTTGATGAATTACAAAGATTTTACCTGGTAACTTCTATCACCATTACTCCTCTCCTCCCATACCCCTCAGTTTACTTTTTTGGTTGTTTTTTAGATTGGTATTATAACATTCACAAAATTATTGATGTGGGTGAATGGATGCAATAAAGAATCAAATAATTAAATTACAAGCTAAATTAAATCCCAACTAAATTTCATAAGTGTTTAATTTATCCATTACTTAGCTAACTGAATCTCAAGTCAAAACACCCAATATAAGAAAGGGCTTGGAAACAATTGGCAATATTCATTTATGAAAAATTGTGGTTTTACATTTTATATCCTTTTTTCAATTAAGAACAATATTTTTTGTAATGTATCACATACATATAAAACAAGTTGGAAAACATACATTACAAACTTGTAACAATGGCTTCAAATACATTAACTGACATGTTTCTCATTGGAAATAGGTTGCTTGTTGTATATATATAGTGCATGAAAACTACTGATATAATAAAGTCTAGACAAAATATATTTGTCTGCTTTATGGTAACATATGAGCATCACTCTAAACTAACCATGCTAAAAGTTACATAATACTGTAAAAAATGTCTTAAAATCTATATACTTTAAAAAGAAATAAATTCAATAAAGAATGATAATACAGGGACTGGGGATGTGGCTAAGTAGTAGAGTACTTACCTCACACATGTGAGGCCATGGGTTTGATTCTAAGCACCACACACAATAAACCAAATATATAAAGGCATTGAGTCCATTTACAACTAAAAGTATTTTTTTTAATAAAAGAATGATGGTTTTGGGTTGTAGCTCATTGGTAGAGCACTCGCCTCGCATATGTGAGGCACTGGGTTTGATTCTCAGCACCTCATATAAATAAATAAAGGTCTATTGATAATTAATATATATATATATATATATATATATATATATATATATATATATATATATATATATATATATATAAAGAATGATAATACTGAGAACCAAGGCATTCAGATTTCAAAATTCATGCTTCTTTTCAGGTGATCCGATATTTTGCCAACTAAGTTTTCAAAATTTGTTCTAAGCCAATATTACTCATATATGTTACACATCTATTATTTCATAAATTTACTTTCCTCATGAAAGACCTTTGATAAACACCCAAAATATTTAGGTTAATTATATTTGAAATGGAGCTGAAAGAAATACTGGTATCAAATAAATATATTTGAAATGGAGCTGAAAGAAATACTGGTATGTTTTTTCACTGTGACCTCAAGTATTTAAGTATTACAAGTTGTTCAACCAACACAACAACGTTAAAATCATAATGGCACAGCATGTATTGTAAATAAATCAAAACAACAGAATGTGTAACACAAAGACAGAGCAGTGGCACATTAAAGGAGAACTAGCTGAATACAAATAATTGACTACTGCAGAGCATAAAATTAAAACAGTTCAAGTGAGACAAGGTGATGGAGAGGTCACCATGAAGGTGACAACTGATGATTCTGCTGACCACTGTTGTCCAGAATGGAAATTAAAAAATCATATTTTTAAAAACTTTGATAGGTATACAATTATCTCCAGAATTAAAAAAATAAAGATTTCCAATGCATCTGCCTTCTCTGAATAGAATAAACCTCTAAGATTTCTGTCAACTGGTGTTTTGATCACACATAATTTTTATCTCTGAATTTTTTGGGTTGACATTGATGACTGTAACAACCAAAATTAGTCCATAATTACATGTTCTTAAAAACTTTTTAAAAACTTACTACTCAGATATTAGAACAGTTATCAATTTTTTTACAATATCAAATTTGTCAAATTTTCATTGAGGTCATGTGGCACACATCATTTAATTCAAAGCCACAACTCATTTGTCCCCGTGATATCTTCTTCACACACACACACACACACACACACACACACATACACACACACACACACACAAACATATTTTTCATCAGCAGTCTTGTATAGTAAAAGTGTCTAGTTTTTGTTCATTTTTTAATGCAATACACTTCTATCTACAATTTCATTACATGCATACAGCAAACAGGAAATTATGGGTTTTACATCCTTCATGATAATTTTATATACAGGGAGATTTAAAACAGTACTTCAACAGTTTGCCTAGTAATGCGACACAGAATGATTGTATCTTGTTCTCAAATTTTAATAAGGAGCTATAAAATACAGGTTCAATAATTTAAAATCAAGTATCCATCTTTTAAAAAATAGTGTTGCAGCATTGTGTTTGCATTACTTTTAAAACTTTTTAAGTTTCTCTCTCATGGCACAATCTCCTAATACTTAGTATATGAGAGGAAATTTTTTAAAAAATTGCAACTTCTGCCCCTGAAAGGGCTCTGTAGTGACTGAATGGCATATGAATTTTTATTGATTTTATATATTTACGTATACAACAGTGGAATGTATTCCAATTCTTATTACACATATAGAGCACAATTTTTCATACCTTTGTATATTAAGTATGTTCACACTAATTCATGCCTTAACACAAATACTTTCTGGGTTTTTTTTGCATTACAACTCTTATCCCGCATATATACCACATTTTTTCATATCTCAGGTTGCATATAAAGTATGTTGACCCCCAATTCAAGTCTTCATACATGTACTTTGAATAATGATGTCCATCACATTCCACCATCGTTTCTAATCCCCTGTCCCTCCCTTTACCTCCCACTCCTCTTTCCTATGTAGAATTCATCTAATCATCCCATGCTCCCCCTCCCTACCCCACTATGAGTCAGCCTCCTTGTATCAGAGAAAACATTTGGCATTTTTTTTTTGTGGATTGGCTAATTTCACTTAGCATTATCTTCTCCAACGCCATTCATTTCCCTGCAAAGGCCATGATTTTATTCTCTCTTATTGCTGAATAAAATTCTATTGTGTATATGTGCCACATTTTTAAATCCTTTCATCCACTGAAGGGCATCTAGGTTGGCTCCACTGTTTACTATTGTGAATTGTGCTGCTATAAACATTGATGTGGCTGTGTCCGTGTTGTATGCTGTTTTTAATTCCTTTGGGTATAGTCCAAGGAGAGGGGATACCTGAGTCAAATGGTGGTTCCATTCCCAGGTTCCCAAATAATCTCCATACTGCTTTCCATATTGGCTGCACCAATTTGCAGTCCAACCAGGTATGTACGAGTGTAGATTTTTCTCCACATCCTCGCCAACATTTTTGTTGTTTGTCTTCATAATAGCTGTCATTCTGACTGGAGTGAGATAATAACTTAGATTTGTTTTTTTAGAGAGAGGGAGAAGAGAGAGAGAGAGAGAGAGAGAGAGAGAGAGAGAGAGAGAGAGAATGAGTATATATATATATATATATATATGTTTTAGTTTTCAGTGGACACAACATCTTTTTTTGTTTGTGGTGCTGAGGATCGAATCCAGGCCGCACGCATACCAGGCGAGCGTGCTACTGCTTGAGCCACATCCCCAGCCCAAACTTAAAGTAGTTTTGATTTGCATTTCTCTAATTGCTATAGATGATGAGCATTTTTAAAATATATTTGTTAATTGATTGTATATCCTCTTCTGAGAAGTGTTTTTTCAATTCCTTGGCCCATGTGTTGATTGAGTTTTTTGAGGTTTTTTTTGTTGTTGTTGTTGTTGTTGTTTTGTTTTTTGTACTTAGGTTTTTGAGTTCTTTATATATCCTAGAGATTAGTGCTCCATCTGATGTGTGAGGGGTAAAAATTTGGTCCCAGGATGTAAGCTCTCTGTTCACCTCACAGATTGTTTCTTTTGCTTCAAGAAACTTTTTGGTTTGATTCTATCCTATATATTGATTCTTGCTTTTAATTTTTGTGCTATAGGAGTCTTATTAAGGAAATTGGGCCTAATCCCACATGATGAAGATTAGGGCCTACATTTTATTCTATTAGGCACAGAGTTTCAGGTTTCATTCCTAGGTTCTTGATCCATTTTGAGTTTAGTCTTGTGCAGGTAAAAGATAAGGGTTTAATTTTATATTGTTGCATATGGATTTCCAGTTTTCCTAGTACCATTTTTGAAGATGCTCTCTTTTCTCCAGTGCATGTTTTTGGCACCTTTTTTAATATAAGATAATTGTAATTTGGGGGGTTACTCTCTGTGTCCTCTATTCTCTATCATTGGTGTATAAGACTGATTTGGTGTGAATAGCATGCTGTTTTTGATACTATTGCTCTGTAGTATAGTTTAAGGTCTGGTATAGTGATGCCACCTGCTTCACTTATCCTGCTAAGGATTACTTTAGCTATTCTGAGTGTCTTATTTTTCCATATGAATTTCATGATTGCTTTTTCTATTTCTATGAGGAATGCCATTGGAATTTTGATGAAAAATGCATTAAACATGTATAGTGCTTTGGGTAGTATAGTCATTTTGATAATATTAATTCTGCCTAACCCAGAATAAGGTAGATCTTTCCATCTTCTAAGGTCTCCTTTGATTTCTCTCTTTAGGCTTCTGTAGTTTTTATTATACAGATCTTTCACCTCTTTTGTTAAATTGATTCCCAATTATCTTATTTTTTAGGTTATTGTGAATGGGGTAGTTTTACTCATTTCCTTCTCAGAGGATTTGACACTGATATACAGAAATGCATTTGATTTATGGGTTTTGATTTTATATACTGCTATTTGATGAATTCAATTACTAGTTCTAGAAATTTTCTGGTGGAGTTTTGGGGGTCTTCTAGGTATAGAATCAAATTGTCAGCAAATAGTGCTAATTTAAGTTCTTCTTTTTCTATGTGTATTCCTTTAATTTCTTTCATCTGTCTAATTGCTCTAGCCAATGTTTCAAGAACTATGTTGAATAGAAATGGTGAGAGAGGGCATTCCTATCTTGTTCCAGATTTTAGAGGGAATGCATTCAATTTTTGTCTGTTTAGAATGATGTTGGCCTGAGGTTTAGCATAGATAGCCTTTAAAACGTTGAGATATGTTCCTGTTATCCCTAGTTTTTATAGTGTTTTGAACTTAACTGGATGTTGCATTTTGTCAAATGCTTTTTCTGTGTCTATTGTGGTGACCATATGATTTTTACCTTTAAGTCTATTGATGTGGTGAGTTATAATTTTTGATTTCTGTATGTTGAACCAAACTTGCATCCCTGGGATGAATCCCACATGATCATGGTGCACAAATTTTTTGATATGTTTTTGCATTAGATTTGCCAGAATTTTATTGAGAAATTTGCATCTATGTTCATTAGACATATTGGTCTAAAGTTTTCTTTTTTGAAGTGTCTTTGCCTGGTTTGGGGTTCAGGGTGATATTGGCGTCATAAAATGAGTTTGGAATGACTGCCTATTTTACTATATCCTGAAATACATTGAAGAGTGTTGGTATTAGTTCTTCTTTAAAGGACTTGTAGAACTCACCTGTGTAAACATCCGGTCCTGGGCTTTTTGTGGTTGGTAAGCCTCTAATGGTGTCTTTTATTTTCTCACTTGATATAGGTCTGTTTAAATTGTTTATATCTTCCTGACTCAATCTGGGCAGATCATATGACTTAAGAAATCTGTTAATGCCTTCAATACCTTCGATTTTATTGGAGTTTAAGATTTCAAAATAATTTCTAATATTCCTCTGTATTTCTGTAGTGTCAGTTGTGATATTACCTTTTTCATCACTTATGCTGGTAATTTGAGCTCTCTCTTCTCTTCATTAGCGTGGTAAGGGTCTATCAATTTTATTTATTTTTTCAAAGAACCAACTTTTTTTTGTCTATTTTTCAATTGTTCCTTTTATTTTGATTTCATTGATTCCAGTCTAATTTTAATTATTTCTTGTCTTCTTTTGCTTTTGCTACTGATTTGTTCTTCTTTTCCTAGGGCTTTGAGATGTAGGGTGAGGTCATATATTTTTTGACTTTTTTTTAAGAAATAAAGTCCATGCAATAAATTTTCCTTTTAGTATTGCTTTCATAGTGTCCCAGAGGTTTTGATATGTTGTGTCTATGTTCTCATTTACTTCTAAGAATTTTTTAATCTCTTCCTTGATTTCTTCTGGAAGTAGCATATTGTTTAGGCTCCAAGTGATGGAGAAAATTTTGTTTTTTATTTTGCTGTTGATTTCCAATTTCATACCTTTATGATCCAATAAAATGCATGCTAGAATCTCTAACATTTTGTATTTGCTAAGAGTTGCTTTGTGGCACATTGTATGGTCTATTTTAGAGAAGGATCCATGTGCTGCTAGAGGAAAGTGTATGTACTTGGGGCAGGTTGAAATATTCTGTATATGTCAGATAAGTCTAAGTTATTGATTGTGTGATTGAGTTCTATAGTTTCTTTATTCAACTTATGTTTGGAAGATCTATCCAGTGATGAGAGAGGTATGTTAAAGTCAACCAAGATTATTGTGTTGTGGTCAATTTGACTCTTGAACTTGAAAAGAGTTTGTTTGATGATCATAGCTGCACCAAGTTTTGGGGCATATATATTTATGATTGCTATGGAATATTGGTGTAGGATTCCTTGAGCAGTATGTAATGTCAATCTTTATCCGTTTTGATTAACTTTGACTTGATGTCTACTTTATTTGATATGAGTATTGAAACCCCTGCTTCCTTACACAGTCCATGTGAGTGGTATGGTTTTTCCAAACCTATTACTTTCAGTTTGTATATGTCTTTTCATATCAGATGAGTTACGTTTAGTCAGCATATTGTTGGGTCTTTTATTTTATCAAATCTGCAACCCATAACATTTTGTTGTTGTTGTTGTTGTTGTTGAGTATAAGCCATTAACATTTAGGGTTACTATTGAGACATGGTTTGTATTTCCAGCCATATTTGCTTATTTTTGTTATTTAACTTGACTTGGTTTTCCTCTTTGATTAGTTTTTTCCTTTACTGCATACCTCCCTCTGTTGATTTTCATTGCTGTTTTTCTTTTCCTGTTCATGAAATATTTTGCCAAGGATGTTTTCTAGCACCAGTTGTCTAGTTATAAATACTTTCAACTTTTGTTTATCATGGAAGGTTTCTGTTTCATTTTCAAATCTAAAGCTTAATTTTGCTGGATACAAGATTCTTGATTGGCACCAATTATCTTACAGAGCTTGATATATGTTATTCCAGGATCTTGTAGCTTTCAGGGTCTGGGTTAAAAAATCTGCAATTATCCCAATTGGTTTTCCCCTATATGTAATCTTATTCCTTTTTCTCGTAGCTTTTAAAATTCTCTCCTTATTCTGTATGTTGGGATTTTCATAAAATTCTCTCCTTATTCTGTATGTTGGGATTTTCATTATACTGTGCCTTTATATGGATCTGTTGTGATTTTGTACATTTGGCATCCTGTAGGCTTCTTGAATTTGGATTTCCAATTTATTCCTCGTGTTTGGAAAGATTTCTGGTATTATTTCATTGAATAGATCGTATATTCTTGTGATTTGGTCCTCTATGCCTTCTTCTATCCCAATGACTCTTAAATTTTAGCTCTTAAATAACTCTGAAATTTTCAAAAATCATTTTTTGGACTTTTGTTCTTTGCATTATTTTAAAAACATCTTCTTAAGTTTCTCTCTCATGGCATAATCTTCATATACTTCAGATATGAGAGGAAATGTATTTTTAAAAATGCACCTTCTGCCCTTGGAGGGCACTGTAGTGACTGAACAGTACATGAAATTTGAATACTTTTCAAATCACTTCACCAATGATTTGCCTGACCGAGTTCATGAATGTTGCATCAGCACACAGTTAATTCAGAGAGAATGTACCTTTGCTATGAGAAGAAAAGTTTCCTAGAAATCTTTCACTGTTACTCCCTCTGTCACTGTGTTGTCAAGGGCCATATGTCTCCCATGGAGGCCTTCTTACCAGTCTCTTGGGGTAGACATTGAAAGATCATCAGTGCTTTGAATTATTTGGTCCCTAATACCTTACTATTATTCAGTACAGGTTCTAGAACCACTTTCATCTACACAGGGGTGGAGTTGGTGGACAAAAAGCTGAGCTGGAAGACAATGTTTTCTTTTATTTTGTTTGTCTAGATGGTAAGACAAATGAACAAACAAGTCCCTCATCTTACTGCACTGAGCACAGGAAAGCAAAGGCAATGATCACTTAAGTGATCATCAGGCAGGCTGGTCAGGTCATTTTTGGGCAAAGAGTTCAGAGATAGAAGTTCATAGGTTAGTTGACAGTGTCAGCTCCACCTTCAGTCACAATTCTTTGGAAAGGATGGATACACATATTGTGCCTTCAAACTTTAGTAGACACTGCACCTCATACACCATTGGGTTCAAAGGGTACTCAAGGACTGAAGTGGCTGATGCCAATGTGTAAGGTATTTGTAGGGTGTGTAGATCAACCCAGCCTCTGGCCCTGGAGGGACAATCACAGCAGTAGTGTGAGGAGTTCCTTTTGGCATGACAGAGGTCTGTATTTGTCTGATCAAAGGCATTATGGTAGGGTCACCTAGAGAAGAGTACTCAGGGTCACTGGTATGTGCAGCCCCTCTTTACTGAGGGTAATTCTGGCAATTAGGGATTTGGTGCCAAATGAGGTACTTTTCTCAAGACAGAGCTAACGCTCAGTGTACTCCAGCATTTTCTGCTGACTGAAGGTAGATATTTTCTAGATTCTCCAATGTATCTTAATCCGTCTACTGATTTGTGACTTTAAAAAGAGAAACTTATAACATGAGTAGCTTTTTATTAAGTGTGTATATAGGTAGAAGAATGATACATAATTTTAACATTTTGCTTTATTTTTAATATCATTTCCCCCCTTAACATCTGCATTTTTTGTGTGTGTTGCTAAGGTTGTAACCCAGTACTGTGCACACTATGCACATATGCTTTACCATTGAATTGTACCACCAGTCCAAAATTTTAACTTTAGATTGATCAGTTTTATGCCTTCATGTCCAATGTTATTTTTCCCATGGTTGAATTTAGGTAGTCCTTTCTGTTGCTCTTAACAATAGTAAAAGTGGACACAAATATGGATTCTTTGGAGATTGCTTTGGTAAAGTAATTGGTTATTCAAATCCACAGTCTTATCAAGTTAACAAATAAATAAATAAACCCTCAATTGAAGACCCATTACAATTTTAAAAAATCTTTATTTGGGACACATAAACCTTACTTAGGAGATATTCATTCTTTTCAATATCACCTAATTTTATTTTGCTTTCTTCTCATGTGAAAATCTCAGAATGATAAATTAAAATCTTTTTAAAAATTCCCTCCAGTTCTTGAAGAAAAACATTATAAACCATGCATACACCTGAAATAAAACATGAGAAAATAATGATTGATAATGCTGAAAATGGAGTTTTGAGACGAACCAAAGTTTCTCAGTTTGCTGATTGCATCTGTGTGCTTGTCTCATAAATTTTGAAGAGAAAAATCTGTTTAAGGAAGAAGAAATGGAACTCCCATCATTTGGTATGAGGGATGATACCAGAAAAAAAAACTCATTTTAGTGTGCCAACTTAGAAGTTTCCTGATGGTGTTGGGCAGAACGTGGAGCAAAATGCATTTAGAATAGGCTTTGGAAAAGGCATCCTGACTACCATATGGTTTCACTTTCATCCTTTCAGTGACCCATCCTTTTTTCTTCAAAAAGGAATTTGTTGAAGGTGTTCCCACAAGTGGGTTTCAAGGTCTTTTACATTTGAAATAGGCCTTGATGGTGCCAATTAATATATCTTCCAGTTAGACTCCAGGTGTTGTTGAGTGAGGCCCATTATCCTGATTACATGGTCATTATAATATCTATTCTATTTTATACTTATTCACTGTGAACAGAGAATCCTAGATTTGGATATGTGAACTGAGAGCTAGAAAACTAGGGGTTTATTCTGAGTCCTATGGAGATCTCAGCTGAAGTTCTGCATTTCAGAATTTTGTTCTGGATTTGAGATACTGAATCCACTACATTTAAAAATCTCAGGACTCATGAAGAGAATGAGTTAAAAGCCATCATCATCAAATTAATGAGACCCTAAGAAACTCAAAGTGACCCTGTCTCTAAATAAAAATATAAAAAAGGGGTGGGGATGGGAATCAGTGGATGAATGCCTCCGGTTTGAATTTCTGGTACCAAAAAGAAATCAACACACACACACACACACACACACACACACACACACACACACAAACACACACTCACTTACACACACAAAAATAAATTAAATAAATAAACAAACAAACCCTCGTGAGTAACAAGCCCTAAATCAGCAGCCTCTCTCATTCAGGAGTACAACAAATGGATTTGGGGTTCTCTCCTGATAATTATTCCAGTCTTCTCCACACAATCTGGGACATGCTGGACTCATGGCACATGGATGCTCACATAGGGCTTCAGAAAGTAGCTGAAAACACCATACAACGATGGAACAAATAGCCAAGGTTTTCAACTGCCATTCTAAGCCTCACTAGACTAGTCAGAGGGAGGTGAAGGCTAAGCTTCCACAGAGTGACCCTGTGGTCACAAGACTCTGGAGAAGACCATGAGGAGTCACTAGCCACAACTCCCAGTTTCCACCATTGCCACTCCTGTCAGCTTTAAGCCACCTTCCTACCCAGTCTCAAGGTAGCAAGGCACACTTACCATTTCCTGGCTTTCAGGGTCCTCATCGTTCTCCCTGTGGTTTGTTTTCAGATTCTGCATAGAACAGACACCTGGGCTCCAGATCCAGGACAGAAGAAGCCTACAAAAAGATTGAAAAAATGGCGAGCTCCAGACACCAAGGGAACAGAAGATTGTGGAAGCCCTTCCCCTCATCACCGGCTGCCTGAGGATTGGACAGTTCTCACCTAAGAGACTGATTGGTCAAGGCTTCAGGCACTGCCTCCAACCTGAGCCAAGTGGGCACAAAATCAAAGTCTGAATGACAGGCTGCTCCATTGTCATTGTTAACCAACTAGAGATCAGGGCTGAGAATATAGCTTAGTCAGTAGAGTGCTTGTTTTGCTGATATAAGGCCATGGATTCAATCCCTGGTACTACACGCATACTCTCCCCCCCAAAAGAAAATTGAGTAAAGGACTTTGGAAACTAGGGTTATGGATCAGTGGTAGAGAACTTCCCTAGCATGTGTGAGGTACTGGGTTGAACACCCAGCACCGCATTAATAAGCCAACCTAGAGGGGATGTGGCTCAAGCGGTAGTGCACTCGTCTGGCATGTGGGCAGCCCAGGTTGGATCCTCAGCACCACATACAAACAAAGATGTTGTGTCCGCCCAAAACTAAAAGTATTTTTAAAAAGCCAACAAACTACTAATGGTACTGTGTCCATCTACAACAAAAAATATTCAAGAAAATAAAAAGACTGTGTATTGGACATGTGCATCCTCACTACATAACTCATAAACACATTTTAGAAATAATATGTACATATATGTCTTCAGACAGTGTGTAAAATTTCCTGTGATTTTTTTTCAAGTAACTTATATTACAGGTATGCTTCACAACCCTGAAATCCTCCCCAACTCAATTCTTCTTCTTCTTCTTCTTCTTCTTCTTCTTATTATTATTATTATTATTATTATTATTATTATTATTATTATTATTTGAGGCCTGTTAAATGCATTAAATGCCTTTGTATGGGGTTATTTTAAGGCAAAATTTTCTTCCAATAATAGGACCTAGCCCAGAGAGAAATGTATTGACACTTATAACTGTTTATAAGGTTAAAGCAATTTGTGAATAAATATGTATATCTTTTTTTATGAAAATGATATCACAATTATTTTAATATTTTTAAATCTTTTTATTCTTTGTCTAATAAAAACACAGTTTGAGCTTTAAACTAATTAGCAATGTCCTTATATTCCTTCCTCCAAAAAAGTGACTCACAAGTATAATTCAAATTATTGAGACTCATAAATTTTTGATCCTTTATTTGAACTAGTGAAGTCTAAAGATTTTCATTTTATTTTCACCTTTAAATGAAGCCCACTCTTTATAGCTTTCTTGTTATATAACTGACCTTTAATATTCTTCAAATTTTACCCCCATTCTGATCACTTTGGACTATTGATGTTTTGATGGAGGGTATCTCAAAGTGGTCATGCACAAGGTAGGAAATGGATATAGTAAGATATAAGACTGGTGATTCGTGAGTATGTAGATTTTGCAATACAAAATAAGTATTGGTGGATGATATGGGGTAGGGAGAAAAAGAGCAATGAAAAAAAACAAGAAAATCTTGAACAGTAGAGGGGTTCACAGGTTACAAGTCTACAATGACAGTGTGAATATAGAGGGTAGTGTTCTTGGAAGCAGCAATAAAATTGGAGAGAAAGAAAAAAGGTAATTTTTTGCACAGTTTCCAAGTGAGAGAGCCAGGTGAATGGTTCTTTGTTCAACTCTTCACACCTATGAGTGGAATTTATAGTTCATAGGGTATGTCTCAGTAAGTAGTAAAATACCATTTCTATGTACTTGTACATGACTGGTATAACCCCCTGCCTAGAATCTATAAACTGAATCTCAAGGGGACCTGTGAAACACTGGAAAATCACTCCCATGATTAGGTTCTGAATAAGTCAAGAGGCAGGTTATTTTGTGTGGCTTGACTTAACCAAGTGAACCTTTCAGAGAGACTGCTGTCATCTTGGAAAAAAACAAACAAACAGGAAGTTGTGAATTGCCTGTGGAGGGAGCTCTGTGGCTAAGATCTGAGGGAAGTTTCTATCAGCAGAAAACAACCCCTGGCCAGCAGCCAGTAAGAAAACATGACCTCTGTCCCACAGTTACAGGAACTAAATTTTACCAGTCACTTGCATGAGCTTGGAAAAAGACTCCAAGTTGCAGCTGAGGACACAAGCCCCAGCCGACCCCTCAAATTCAGCCTTGTGAGCCTGAAAACAGGATCCATTGACCATGCCCAGGCTCCCAAACCACAGGAAACGTGAAACAGTAAATTTGTATTCTCTTAGACCTCTAAAAAAAATAATAAGTATTGGTGGATGATATGGGGTAGGGAGAAAAAGAGCAATGATAAAAAAAAGAAAATCTTGAACAGTAGAGGGGTTCACAGGTTCCAAGTCTACAATGATAGTGTGAATATAGAGGGTAGTGTTCTTGGAAGCAGCAATAAAATTTGAGAGAAAGAAAAAGGTAATTTTTTGCACAGTTCCCAAGTGAGAGAGCCAGGTGAATGGTTCTTTGTTCAACTCTTCCCACCTAGGAGTGGAATTTATAGTTCCTAGGGTATGTCTCAGTAAGTAGTAAAACACCATTTCTATGTACCTGTACACTTTTTCATGGCTACAGGCTGACTTTGACAATTTCAATCACATTACATGTTTTAACTTGTTAACTATTCACTAATTAATTCATTCATTACATTATTTATTTGTTTTTTTATTAATTCACTTATTCTTTAGTTGTCATTGTTTTTACATTACTCGTGATTACATAATTGCATAAATATTCTAAATGCTGAAGTTTTGTTAAATATTGTTTTATGTTTTTATTCATACATTTAATTTTCATTGAAATGTTTTTTCTTTGCCAAGCCTGATTTATATTACACGTCAATCTTCATTTATGAAGAGTAGATAAAATCACATTATTCCAAATAACTCAAGGATTTATCATCTTGGCAGAACCCTAATCACCCACTAAAATTGAAGCAGTCTTTGTCAACTAAAAGCTGTGTAAAAAGTCCTCTATTTTCTTATATACAGTTTAATAAAGAATTCCTCTCTCACTTTTATATTTTGGAGAGTAGACTAACTTCCTAAGCAGTAGTTAATAACCTAGGTGAGATTTCCAACTAGCTCATTATTACTTTTAAATTATTTACATCCTTGACACTAAGAGTGTCACTGATTACGTTTTTTTTTAATTTTTGCAAGATCTCTCTCTCTCTCTCTCTCTCTCTCTCTCTCTCTCTCTCTCTCTCTCTCTCTCTCCTCTGTCTCTCACATATGACAAATTGATATCAGATATGCTTTTTCACAAAGAAACACTCTCAGCCTTTAATAAATTATTCTATAAAGAAAAAGGGTTTTGCTGTTTTTCTTAGAGCCTCACTAAGTTGCTGAGGCTGGCTGACTTTAATCTAATGTTATAGAAGTTTGATATATATATAGTGAATATAGAGGGTAGTGTTCATTTGACTCTTTCTCTTGGGGTTCGTGCCAGAGTTACCTTCTTCTTTTATTTCTACCTTATTTCTGTCTCCAAAGAAACTACCCTTTACCCTCATACTACCATTGATCCACCATTAGACTTTTTAAATCTGAACTCTTGAGCTGGTCATTCTTTCCCTCTTTCCTTCAGAGCACTTTTTTTCTCTACCTGTACCTGTTCCACCAATACTTTTTCATGAATACTCCCTACTACATACTAAATATCCACCAATTTCACATCCTGTCCCATCCCTGTTCTGATTTTCCATGGATCACTTTCAGATCCCCTCCACCCAGATATCAATAGTCCAGAGTAAGGTCAGGCCAGGGTGTTATATATGCAGGTTTTTCAAGTCATTTACATAACAATAAGCCTATTATTTGGGATGTATTCTGTTTTAGGTTAAAAAAGAAAATCTACAGACTTCACTGTTAAACTGAATTGTTTAAAATTCATTAATCTCAATAATTGGAAAAAGAAATTTTATAAAAAGTAGAATAAAGAAAAGAACATAATACATAAAAGTGACAAATTTGAAGACACACCAAGTGTATATATCAAAGAGTGTCATATATTGGTGCTTTCAAAAGACAAATTAATTTGAAATAAATGTAGTTAATGTGAGATGTAGTAATCATTTATTAATTATATATAATGGTAGTATATATGTATATGTACAAAATGCATCTCATATAATTATGAGTATACATTGCAAGAAATGAACTCTACAGTATTTTTTTTAATTTTGCTGAAAACACTATAAATAGCTAAATCTAGGTTTATGTATTACCAAATGTTCAGGATACATTTTGTACTTTCTAAAGTTTACAACTGACCAACAGACCCTTTTTTTTAAATTTTTAAAAGGAGTAGTATTTATTTTCAGGTAGAACATATGCCATCATTTATCTTTAAATTTTAAATACTTTGTAAATTATGTATGACAACAGAATGCATTACACTTTTTATTACACATATAGCGCAAATTTTTTTATTTCTCTGGTTTTATACAAAATATATTTACATGAATTCACTTCCTTGTACATGCACTTTATATAACAAAATACATCATATTCCACCATCATTTCTAACCCTATGATCCCTCCCCTCACCTCCCAATGCCCCCCAAAGGTCATTTTGATACATACTGATGTATGCTATAAAGTTATAGAAAAGAGTATATAACTTATAATAATATGAAGAGATAAAGTTTTGTAACTAATACATAGAATAATAATAAAAATAATAATAATAATGAACTTGCCATTTAGACATTAATAAATTATACATTTGGCACTACTGACATCTTTTCCAAAAAAAAATTGACACCATTTCCAAAAAAGGGGGGGTTTATTTGTGGGGAAAATGGTATTCTATGCTTTCTTAATATCAAGAATATATTATTTTCAGAAGTAATATATATTTCAATATAATAATAAAATAGAACCAGGTCTCATGGCACATACCTCTAATCCCATTGGATTGTGAGGCTAAGGCAAAATAATCCTGAGTTTAAGGCCAGCCTCAGAAACTTAGCAAGGCCCCAAGCAACTATGTGTGACTCAGTCTCTGTGTGCCCCTAATTTAAATTTCCAGTAAGAAACAACAACAACAAAAAGAATACAAAGTTTTGATGAGGACACAAAACAAATTCTCATGAACTAAAGATGGAGTAAAAATTGCTGTTATTTCATCATGAAATATATATATATATATATATATATATATATATATATATATATATATATATATATATACACACACACACACA